>NW_021633357.1:0-60438 GCF_004799145.2 Neltuma alba | reverse complement strand
CCCCCCCCCCCAATTAAAGAGTTGTTTGCACACAATGCAAAATATATCTATAGAAGTATAAGTCAGAAGTCATGAATATTCTAGCTCGTATCGGGCTTTGTATATTGGATGTCACGGAAAAACCCAAAACCATGGTTTTATGTAATTTCATCCAAACACCCAAAAAATGAAATCAAAAGAAAAAAATCCAAGTGACTATTGAACTAGAAACCATGGTTTGAAGGGCTGTGGCGACCTTGTTCCAGCAATGTTTAGATGAAACCAAATCATGATTTAGAATAGTTTTTAGAGAATAGATTCTGAAGAGAATAGATTTTGTGAAAAAGTGATTCTGAAAAGTGAGAATGTTTGGATAGTTATTATTAGAAGTACTTTTTCTATGTGCAAATTACTAAAAAGACATAAATTAATATGATAATTACATAAAGGATAGATTTTATAATATATTTTAATTTGAAGGAATAAAATTGTTAATAAAATAGTTTTTTACTAACATAATTAATAATATATAAGATAATATAATTAATAAATAATTAATATGTGTATATATATTTATAAATTATAAGATTAAATGTTTATAGAAAAATGATTATTTTTTCTAATAGAAAAATATTAATTTGCTTTAAAGATTTTAAACATGAAATCCTATAACATTTTTTCACAACTAGTTTCTATAACAACATACTACCTCTCATCATTAATATAATTAATTAATTATTACTACATGTGTAAAAATATTTATAAAATATAAGATTAAAAATATTTTTGAAAAAGATGAATAATTTTTTGTAAACAGGAAAAATAAATAAAAAAGGGTACAATGTGACAACGTACTACCTCTTTTTGAAGAAAATAAATAATAATAACGTACTACCCTCTCTTGAACAGTGAAGGACTGAAGGCGGAAGATTCAAGTTTAAGGGGTATATGTGTCTGGTAAAAAAAAAAAGATCCTCATATCCATATGGCACTCTCCCCAATTTTTCTTTCAAAGGCAGATTTTTTATACTTCTTCCAAAACCATGGTTTTGATTTCTTATGGGTGTTTGGGTCATTTTTTTCCTAAACCATGGTTTGGGGAGACATCCAAACACACCGAGGTGGTCTTGGGATTTGATCCCTCAGTTGTGCTCCCTCAATTAACCTTTGTTGAGGGTGCTTCCTTCCGTTCAAATTAAGAGATTAACACGATAATTAATGATAATTTTTATTTTTATCCCTTCTTATAAGGAGGAGATAAGAGAATTTCTCGATCACATTTTTGTTAAGGATAAAATACCTGTAATTTCTATCAATTGAATACACATTTAATGGATGGCAAAAAGAAGACACATTTTAAAAAAAGAGTTAAATAACATTTTATATTATGTACAAGAGTGATTATCCATTAATTGTGAGCTAATGGCAACGAGATAGGCCATTTGTGGCTGCCTCTCAATAATACTGTCATGGTTTTATTTATAAATCACTTTCAATATGTTTTATAAATAAATAAAAATTTTAAATTTTATTAATTCTCATTTAAAATTCAACAATATTTTAATTTTATTTATATTTAATATACATTATATTTTATATAAATAAAATCAACATAACAATAAATGAAAGGTAAAATTATACATCTATAAAAAAAATTTCTCTTAGTACCTTATAAATAGAATAAAAAAAAATCTTTTCTCTACTGTATAAATAGGATCAGAGTACCATTGGAACATGAGAAGCCTATCCATACAATTCCTCAATCCCCTCCAACCAAGAGATGGGATATCGACAATGTCTCTATCTTAGCATTTACTCAGCCTGGAACGGAGCATACGGATGGTTATTTGGATATTGCTATATCTGATATTATATAAAAACTAATTAATTAATTTAGATAAATTAAAAAAATTAATTAAATTAGTTATTTGTAATAACTATATATATGTTTAACTAAAATTATGTCTATAACTATTATAAGAAGTATTTTAAAGAAAATAAATAAATAAATATAGAAGATAAAATATCAAACTGGTTTTTATACAAGGAAATAGCTTGCAGTATCTTTGATTTAGCATTTACTCAGCCATTGACGTATTCAATGAGGTGCGTGGACGCTTACAGCTCTTCCTTTTTTCCAGCCTGTCGAATTAAGCGTGAAGAGTCTTAGGCCCTGTTTGGATAACACATAAAACCATGGTTTTGAGACCCAAACCATGGTTTGGGTCTCAGACTTGCCAACACCCACAGGAAAAAACAGAAACCATGGTTTTGGATAAAAACCATGGTTTGGAGCTCAAAATCATGGTTTCAGAAGAAGTGAATTCATTCTGCTTCTGGTTCAAATGGGAGAATATGATTGTACCTGTAAAGTAGATCTCAACGATAATATGATTTTAACATTCCTCAATTATTTTTTTATAAACATATTTAATCTTATATTTTATAAATATATATACATATTAATTATATTATTTTATATATTATTAATTATGTTGGTAAAAAAATATATTATTAACAATTTTGTTTTTTAAATTAAAATATATTATAAATCTATTTATTTTTTTCAAATTAAAATATATTTAAAATCTATCTTTTATGTAATTATCATATTAACTTATACATTTTTTAGTAAAATTTGTACATATAAAAAGTTCTTCTCTGATAATAACTATCCAACACTCTCATTTATCATAATCACTTTTTCACAAAATCTATTTTTTCCAGAATCTATTCTCCAGAAGCTATTCTCCAAACCATGGTTTGGTTTCATCCAAACACACACCCTTAGTTGTCGTCACTTTTCCAAATGCCCAAAACAAGGAAGCTCAAAAAATTAAAAAAAAAAACTTAAAAAAAAAAATCCTGAATGTACAGTGATTTAACTGTGGGTACCAATGGCTCTTCACCGGCCATATTATTTTATTCAATACTACTTCTTATCCTAAATATAAGAGCTACTTGACTAATTTGAGTAGATTAAGAAAACAAGTTAAGTTAGTTATTTGCAATAAATAGGTGTTTTCTTTTCTAAAATATTTTTACTAATCAAGTTTGCTGGTTAAAACTATTATTATTAGAAGAATTATCTTATAATAAATAAATAAATATGAGAGACAAAGTGATTGGAGTCTTATATTTAAGATCAAGACAAAAGTCAAATAAGATCTTATATTAATGACTGGAGGTAGTATTTTGGTATTTTTGTGACATGCGGGTATACACACATAGTACATATAAATACTTGTGCATACATATATTCTTTTTATCCTTATATATAAGCCACTTTTAACTAATTTATGAGAAATAAGAAAATTGGTTAATTTAGTTAATATTTCATAAGAATTAAGATGCTAATCTACCTATGAAGTATCCTGTCATGAGCGTCTAACACCGTAAACTTTTTTTAGATGTAAAAGTATACATGAAGTTTTTAAAACGGTACAAAAAATGTCATGGTTGTTAAGTCAATTGATATTAATTGTTTAGTAAACATATAGATCAAGAAAATAATGCAAAAATACATATCAAGATTTTAAAATGGTACGAAAATGCCACGGTTGTTGAAAACTTCATATATATTTTTATACCATTTTAAAAATATCATGTGCATTTTCTATAATGTTTTTTGGTTGACATATGTGTTAGACAGTGAGCACTACTTGACTTAATGTTTGATAGTTTTGCATTATTTTGAAAATTTCATGTGTAATTAGGTATCTAAAAAAAATTTAATAATGTCTCCTGCTGTTGGGTGAATACTTCATAGATGAATTCATACTTTAATCCTATTTTAAAATCATCTCGTCTTAAATATTATCCTTAATTAGCCAACCTAAGTCAAACAATCTTATTTATCTATTCTGATCTTGCTGTCCACTATAATTATATTTCTTAATAGAAGGCCGTTGTAGTAGATTTTGTAAAATTACTTATAAATATGGAAGCATGTACTTATCTTTGGATGAGAAGAAAATTAGAAAAGAAAAAAAATACTAAAAAGATTTTTACTGTTTTTGAGCTTTTTACTTCTCAATATTTCTTCCCTCCTATTTTTCTTTCACTTTTCTCTCCGCCAAACATAAAAATTAACTTAATTAATAAAACCGAGATGAATATATTTTAGAAAACTGGGAATATGTTTGTATTCAAAATGATGCTAACCAACCAACTAGAGCTGAGTCTAACAGAAAAGGCTAACTCGTCACAAACGTGACAAACTAATGTTCAAATTTTTTTAGGAGAAGTATTCATATTTATGCCTGATAATACCTCAAATATGATTACTTTTAATTTGAGAATGATGCTAACAATGTCTTGTTATTAGGTTCATTGTAATTTTAATCTCATTTGATTTTTTAATATATTTTAATATTATTTAAATGTTTCCAACTAATACATTTTTCTTTTTTAAAAAATTCAAATTATATATTCTACCGTGGAAAAAGATATTTTGAAGTTATATATATGTGCGTGCGCGTGTGTGAGCGTGTGAGTGTGTGAGTGTGTGAGACTAAGAACAGTTCACTTAACTTTATGCAAGCAAACAAAAACAAAACAAAAACAAAAGGATAAACATCCATTTGGTCCCACGTATCCCTTTAAAAATACGCGCATGAATCATCAAAGTATCAAGCAATCAAGCAAACAAGGAAAAACATGTCCACAGGTTCCATCATCAATTATTCTATCTTTTTCCTTTCTTTCCTCTTCCTCATCTCCAACCTCTTTCTCAGAAAACGAAGATTCAGAAATATCCCACCAGGCCCTCATTCTATTCCCATACTCGGAAATCTCCACCAGCTGAAGAAACCACTCCATCATCACTTTCATCGTGTTTCCCAAAACTATGGTCAAATCTTTTCTCTCTGGTTCGGCTCTCGTTTGGTCGTGGTCGTTTCGTCACCATCCCTAGTTCAAGAATGCTTCAGCAAAAACGACGTCGTTCTTGCCAACCGCCCACCGTTTCTCACCGGAAAACACGTCGGCTACAACTATACCACCGTCGTCTTCGCCCCGTACGGCGACCACTGGCGCAACCTCCGCCGCATCATGGTCCTCGACGTCCTCTCAACCCACCGTCTCAATTATTTTCTGGACATGAGAAGAGATGAGATGAAACGGCTCATTCAAAAATTAGCTTATGATTCTCGTGAGGGTTTTACGAAGGTAGAACTAAGATCCAGCTTTTCTGAGCTGACTTTTAACACTATGATGAGAATGATTTGTGGGAAGAGATACTGGGGAGAAGATAGTGAAGTTGGGGATGTGGAAGAAGCAAGGAAGTTCAGAGAGATGATAAAGGAACTGGTGAAACTAGGAGGGGCAAATAATCCAGGAGAGTTCCTGTCAATACTGAGATGGTTTGATTTGGACAATTTGGAGAAGAAGTTGAAGAGTATTAGTGTTGGAGTTGATGGGTTTTTGCAGGGACTTGTTGATGAGCATCGAAGTGGGAATACAAGTGGAAATACTATGATCAATCATCTCTTGACTCTGCAGAAATCACAGCCAGAGTATTATACAGATCAAATTATCAAAGGTCTTATTTTGGTAAGCAAGCGCTATTGTTTTGGATTTTGGTTTCATTGTGATGTCTCTATTAGTCATTTTCATTTTGTCATTTTGTTCTTTTTTTATTGGATCCGGATTTTTGCAAATCAATTTAAGGCCAAGGAATGTCCCACTGTTTGATGCTGTTTGTACTGCCCCATCATTTTAAATTCCTTTTTCTTTTGTTTATTTGTTCATTGATCATTAGATTCTATGTAAAATGAGTAACATTTTGATTTTGATAGATTACAACTATGAAATGGTATAGTAGTTTTAAATTTTTAAGCTTTTTTAAAGAAAAATAGTCTAAGACAGTACAATTTTGACTTAATTTTCTCCTAAAAAATTTTAGATTTACACCATGTGGTACCCGTAAGATCAAAATATTACTTATTTTACGTAGAATTGAATGACCAATGGACAAAAGAGAAAAATATTTGGAAAGCCGGGACATTAGAGAATGGAGCATTTGAAGCATCTTTGCCTAATAAAGACTTTTAAATGACATGTTTTTTCACTTTTGACATGGTTTGACTTCACATATAGGTAATGCTTCTTGCTGGAACTGACACATCGGCAGTAACTTTAGAGTGGGCAATGTCTAGTTTATTGAACCATCCAGAGGTATTAAGAAGAGCAAGGCAAGAAATAGACATGCAAATAGGAGAAGAACACTTGATAGATGAGCAAGACATTATGAAGCTACCATATCTTCAAAGCATTGTATCAGAAACATTTCGATTGCATCCAACAGCCCCATTATTGTTACCTCATCTGTCTTCAGACGAGTGCACTATAGGAGATTATAACATACCGCGTGATACTATTGTGTTGATTAATGCTTGGGCCATCCATAGAGATCCCATATTATGGAGTGATCCATTGAGTTTCAAGCCTGAAAGGTTTCAAAAAGAAGGGGAGGCTAATAAGTTGATGCAATTTGGATTAGGAAGACGGGCATGTCCAGGTTCAGGCTTGGCACAACGCACAGTAAGCTTGGCTTTGGGTTTATTGATTCAATGCTTTGAATGGAAACGAGCAAGTGAGGAAGAAATTGACATGACAGAAGGAGCAGGATTGACTTTGTCAAAAGTTATTCCTTTACAAGCAATGTGTAAAGCACAACAATGGATCATTAACAAGGGTTGTTTTTGAAAGCATATGTGTATGTTTGTAGTCCTAATTAATTTTGCATTATGGCTTGTCATTGAAATTATATTACCTTGTTTTCTTATTAATTGTTATTCTAATTTTATTTATTAGTCACTTTTACCGTGGAGAAATTCTTCTGGTCTTAATCGATAATAATTGTCCCAAGAGACCACAGACAATGCAAAACTTTTTTTTTTCCCAATTAAAGAGTTATTTGCACATTATGCAAAATATATCTATAGAAGTATAAGTCAGAAGTCATGAATATTCTAGCTTGTATCGGGCTTTGTATTTTTGGGTAAAACCAAACTATGGTTTGGAGAATAGTTTCTGAAGAATAGATTTTAAAAGAATAGATTTCGTGAAAAATAATTTTGATAAAATGAAAATGTTTAAGTGGTTGTTATCATAATCATTATTTTCTGTATAAATTACTAAAAAGAAAGTACTTTAATATGATAATTATATAAAAAATAGATTTGAATTTATATTTTTGTTTGAAATAATCAATTGTATATAAAAAAATATAATTAATTAAATATTACCTCTCGTTCATAATACAATAGCTATTAGATATTCAATTTGATTCTGAATATAAAGATCCCAATCTACTTTATCTCTTATATTTATCTATTTTTAATATTCTAAACCATGGTTTTATACCTTCAAAAGCAAAAAAATTTCACTTTATGAAAAACCATGGTTTTATATCCCAAACGATAGTTTTCAATTCTAAAGTGATTTTGGCAAAAATCATGGTGTTTTGGCTACTTTTTTTTCCCCCCAAATCATTGTTTTTGATGAAAAAGTGATTTTACAAAAAATTAACATGTTTGGATAGTTAGATCCCCAAACTATGGTTTTACCTTTCAAATCATGGTTTTGCCTGGTACCCAAACACTCCTATATCTCATCTCTTGGTTAGAGGGGATTGAGGAATTGTATGGATAGGCTTCCCATGTTACAATGGTACTCCTCTGGTATTATTTACAGTGCTGAGAGAATATATTTTTTTAATCCTATATTATTAAGACAGAGAAATTTTTTATATGGATGTATAATTTTACCCTTCATTTATTATTATGCTGACTTTGTTCATATGAAATAAAATATATATTAAATAGGATAAAGTTAAAAATTGTTGAATTTTAAATGAGAGTTAATAAAATTTAATGTTTTTCTTGATTTGTATAAAACATATTAGAAGTTATTTATAATAAACTAGAACAGTATATTGAGAGGCAGCTACAAATGGCCTATCTCGTTTGCCATTAGCTGTCCCCGTCACTACCAGAAAAAAGGCTTTTAACGGCGGTTAAAAGTGGCTTTTAACGGCGGTTTTGAAGGCGTAGTTGTTAAAGGCGACGTTGAAAGGCAAGGAAAACACGGCGGTTTTAACCGCCGTAGAAAGTTGACTTTCCACGGCGGTTTACAGTTAACCGCCGTGGAAAGTTGACTTTTCCACGGCGGTTCTACAGTTAACCGCCGTGGAAAGTCAACTTTCCACGGCGGTTAACTGTAGAACCGCCGTGGAAAATGGTTTTAAACGGCGGTTATATGTATAACCGCCGTTAAATTTTTTTTTTTTTTTAAAATTCTGCGAAATTTTCGTGTTTACCACCCTGCAGTTTACAGCTCCAAACAAATGTAGGCAGTGCAGATCACGCAGAACAAGATCAATTAGCTAGTTAATATACAGCAATGAAATTTTTTTTACACAATTCGAAAATAGGAAACCGGCCAATATAATAGAACTAAGTGGTAACCAAGGAACACGTATTGGCTAGCTAGGTCCAACAATTCTGAAATAGAAGTAACTACTTCTTTGTACAATGGAAATCATGAACAATATAAGAGGGAACCGAGAGAAAGCATCTAACAATGAATTTTTTGACAAATAACCTATCTATTTGAAAGCTAAATTTCAATTTTTTCTACCAATGTTGTTGACAAAGTGTCCCTCATCAAGTTGATGTCATCCATGAGATATGGCGCAGTATTTTGAAATATCTGTTAATCAAAAATAACATAGTAAACTTAGTCAAAAATGTGAAATAAATTGAAGAACGTCATGCAACGTAACTCATCTTTACCTCGTCTAATTTCTCAGTCGTTCCTGTCTCAATTATGTCATTCATGTAGCGGATGACATAATATCCACACTCAACATGTCCTTGTTGACAACGGTACTTAAAAAATAAGATATAAAATTGAATATTAGACATTATTGATTATAAACATTAACTTTAATTCATCAAAAAATGTTTAAAAGTTAGTTCAAAACAACATATACCTGTGGAAGAATCCATGTTGGTGCTTGTCTATTTTGTTTAATCGCCACGACATTAAAACTATGAAAAGCCCTATCAACATTATAAGAGAAAATGATATTAGAGCATGCTTGTATAAACTTCACAAGTAATAAATATATAAATAAAAACTAACGTGTCGATGACATCTTTGGTTTCTTCGGATGGACTTCCACAGAGTGAATCGAACCAGTAAACTTTGTTGTCAAAAGGGGCACAAACAATTAGAGTCCAATGATAACTGCAAAAGGCAAACCATGTTAATTATAACCCGACACATACAACTTGTATATCTCAAATACAATAATACACTTACCCTTCCACGTAAGGTGCAAAATATATTTGCTTTTTGGTCTGACTCATTGCGGTCATAATGTAGATTGACCTTGCTTCCACAGTATTAAATTCTTTCTGCACCCTTTGAGGACACATAAAGCCATATGTTCTTTCAAGTCCTCCGTTTCGACAGATTTGATTAAAATGCCTGTTGTTCAAGTAAAAAACATTAGGACATGCATGAAGTATAATATGTAATAAGAAAATGATATTGTAACTTACAAAATAGCAAGCTGCATGAAGGCTATATCAAGCTCCTCAAAGTTGAGGAACTGAACGAGGTCCCTCTTGTCAATGGTGAAGTCGTATGTTATATCTGAACCCACAACCCCCAACGGCATCTTGAAAGTCACAGGCTTATCCATGTTTGGCACCATGGAATGAAGAACCTCCAAACTGGAATACATAAGCGCAACATCACTAGGAAGAGGCAAGAGTACAGGATCAGATGATGCGCTCGTTGTGGCCTTCTTTGCTGCCGCCTTCTTCACTATTGGCTTTGTAATAAGTCTCTTTGGCCACAAAATGAAATGTCCTTTAGCTTGGGCCAAGAGTCGAACCTCATCAGTAGGATTAGGCACTGGTGTACCCCCCTGACCACGAACAATCCTCTCCACTGTCACCCTTGCTTGATTGCTCGGAATTTTGTTGCCGTGAATCGTTGTGCCCATGAATGCTCGACCATTAGCAACATGAACAGGTGAATTTTCATAATCCACATAGAGAGAACACGGCATCCCATTGTCTTCGACAGGGTCAGGGCTAGGGTCAGGGTCAGACACTGTCAGTGGCTGTGTCTGATTATTACTGCCCTTTCCGCTTTTTATCACAGGTGAACCCTGAAACATAATATGAAATTAGTTAAGAAACATTAAATAAGTTTAAATGGATCAAATGAATCTTTAGAAGATTTAAAAAGATGTGTGATTATTACCTGGGAAGGTTCAGATACTCGGGGCATCTGGAATCCGCTCGTACCCATCATCATCAAAGTCTGTTGAAACTTGGCATCGAATTCATCACGTATCTTTTGCATCTCTGCCATGTGTTGTTGACTTAGTTCAGCTCGAACTCTCTCTGTTTCTTCTTGTAGTCGTTGGTCGAGCTCCTCTTTAGATACCATGTTAGCGGAGGATGATCTGGTGCTTCTTCGTGAAGCAGAGCCAAAAAATTCTTTAATACCAATCCCTTTAGGGGCCCCTCGGACTCTTCCGGGATGGTCAGCCTTTCCAATAGCAGTGGCCAAGATATCCATCCGTCCTTGAGGGATGAATGTACCTTGAGATAGTTGCTCCTCAAGTGTATCCTATATCATTAAAACAACAAATTCAATTTAAGATAATTGAAAAAAACAATTAATGAAGCATAATTCTTAAATATTACTTACAATCCTCTCAGCAACAGTAGCAGACTGTGGAGTAATGTATTGACCCTTTTTAATCCTCGCCGCCTTCCATTTTTCTTGGCGAGAAGGACGCTCAATGGATGGCATGTAGCCAGTAGGATCTGAAGCAGCAGCCATCTGTGCATTCTTCAGTCGTTCCTCCATCATACTTCTTTCCAACCCACCATACCCTGCACGAGACATGGTATGTGGGTATACATTCTGCTCAGATATTTGTTTGTTCTTCTGACTCAATGCCTATGACAATGAAACCAAATCGACAAAATTAGTTTAGTTAAATAAAATATGACCTGATTAAAAATTAAGTTTGAAGAAACCAAACCTGAAATGCGGGGTCTTCACGTTGCTTCACAAAATTCTCCCATGCCTCATCGCTAATAAACTGGTATCGTTCCTTAGGATGCACACCCTTTCTTTTTCCATTAATATAATGTGTTGTAAGCATGGACTTAAAATCCCTCCACCGTTCAGCAATTTGCTTCAACAGACGGTCTCTCATTTGTTTAGTGGCAGGAATATCAAATGTCAGCTGCATGCAATACAATAATAGCATAGAGTTATAAAGTAAATAAACAACTATAATTGAAACAAGTAGAGAAAACAATGCACAATATACCAATATATCCTCCCAAAGGTTTTTCTTCAAATCTTTGTCCACCTTCTTCCAGTTAGGAATGTCAATGCTAATTTTACTGCGTGCGAGATAACCCACATAACTAGTAAATTGAGCCCCATCCTTTCCTATAGGCTTCAGATCATCATCAAACTCCACTGTAATCCTCATAGGCTGTGTGCTCTCATCACGTAAAGCTAAATGCCTCATATGGGTTGGCCCTCTACCCTTTCTCCGGCTAGTAAAAGAGTTGTCATCACCAGAACCCTGTTGACTGGATCCGTCCATTTCCTGTTTAAAGAACAAGGAATTAATAAATGTAAGAATAAAAAATATCAAGTTAATATAAAACACTATATTATTAAGTATATTTAGCAAAAAAAATATCAAAAAATTCATTTGAGGCTTACAACGATTATCCTCCCAAATTCCTTCACAATGATCATCTCTAACAGCATAGTCATCATCTACCAAATCTAATTCAACTGCTTTAGGTCGAGTAGCTGTGAAAGGCGGGGTTTCATCAAGATTAAGCTCTAAGTCACCATCATCTCCACCAACTCCTTGCCTTTTACCTTGAAGCACGATAGACAATTTCTTTTTTGCTAGATCGGGAACGAAGAACACTTGTTTTGCTTGACTTGCCAAAATAAATGGCTCGTCTCCGTATCCAAACCTCTCAAGATCGACCGAAACAAATCCAAATTCTTCATCCACTTGCACAGCATTACTATTAACCCACTTACATTTGAAGACGGGAACTTTAAACTTGGTATAACTAACCTCCCATATCTCTTCTATTATTCCATAATAGGACATTGCCGCCAACATTGGGTTTCTGTCTTTAGAACTAGCAAAATGCATGGCTTCCGCTACTACCATCACCCCACTATTCTGCATAGTACTCTTATCGTCTTGGGTTTTTGTGTAAAAAGAATAACCATTTATATCATATCCACCCCAACACAAAACCTCAAAAGAAGGCCCTGCAGCTAGCCTCTGTATTGTCTCAGAAGGATTGCCATCTTTTAACACTTCTCGCTTGAACCACTCTGCAAATGACTTATTATGTTCATTAGCTAGTTGCATGTCACTCTTTCTTGGATTCAAGTTCCTCAGCATATTCTTGTGAGCATTTAAGTACGGCAAAACTTCATCCGTGTTGTTTAAAATGTATAGATGTGCCTGCATTACAACTTCTCTTGACATAGACCTCACTATGACACCCCGTGTTCCCTTGCTTCTTCTCCCTTGATCATGTCGAGATTGAGGAAGACCAACTGCCTTTACCCTGTCAAGATATGCGTTACAAAACTCAACTGCCTCCTCAGCTACATATCTCTCAACAATTGATGCCTCAGGCCGATAAGGATTCTTAGAGTACCCTTTTAGGATTTTCATGTATCTCTCAAAAGGGTACATCCATCTTAAACACACAGGGCCACAAAGTCTTATCTCTCGCACAAGATGAGCTATCAAGTGGACCATAATATCAAAAAATGATGGAGGAAAATGCATTTCCAATTGAGAGAGGATCACATAACCTTCATTTTCTAATTCATCCAACTCAGCAGGATCAATGACTTTGCTGCAAATGGCACTAAAAAACATACAAAGTCTTGTAATAGTATTTCTCACATCGGTTTTCATAATGCCTCGAATAGCAAGTGGAAGTAATTGTTGCATCAACACATGACAATCATGAGACTTCATTCCCGTTATCTTCAAATCTTGCATTGAAACAAGTTTGCTTAAATTAGAAGAATAACCTTGTGGCACCTTAATAGTATTGACAAAACCACAGAAACTTCTTTTCTCTTCTTTTGATAATGTGTGCGCAGCTGGATGTAAATAAGCCCTCTTACCATCTCTTTCTTGTGGGTGAAGGACATTTCTTATTCCAATTTCGACTAAGTCTCGTCTTGTATTGATTCCATCTTTAGTCTTTCCACTTATATGCAAAAGTGTACCAACAAGACTCTCACATACATTCTTCTCCACATGCATCACGTCTAGACTATGCCTCACATCAAGACTTCGCCAATATGGAAGATCAAAAAAGACAGATCTTTTTTTCCATATATTTCTCTCACTGGCAGTCTTCTTCTTCTTCTTCTTACCGAAGACCACATTAATTCCCTCCACCCGCTGATAAACTTCTTCTCCAGTTAATGGTCTTGGAGCCATTTCATATTCTTGTGAGCCATTAAATGCCTTTTTCAATCTACGGTAAGGGTGATACCGACTAAGAAACCTTCTGTGACCAAGATATACTGTCTTCCTGCCATGTTTAAGTTGCATATAGTGGGTGCCTTCTTCACATATCGGGCATGCTTTATGCCCCTTAACACTGTATCCAGACAAATTTCCATATGCTGGAAAGTCATTTATCGTGGTGAAGATCATGGCACGTAAATTGAAGGTCTCTTGTTTATATGCATCAAACACATCAACACCTTCCTCCCATAATTTCTTCAGATCCTCAATCAAAGGTGCCAAATACACATCAATATCGTTTCCCGGTTGTTTTGGCCCCGAGATCATCAAAGATAGCATGATATACTTTCTTTTCATACATAACCAAGGAGGCAAGTTGTAAATTACGAGGAGCACTGGCCAAGCACTGTGTGTGCTACTAAGATTACCATATGGGTTAATTCCATCCGTACAAAGCCCTAGCCGAAGGTTTCTTGGCTCGCCACCAAATTGAGGAAATTTTTGATCTATTGTTTTCCATTGAGGAGAATCTGCTGGGTGACGAAGCTTTCCATCACATATTTTCTCATCAAAATGCCATCTCAAGTTCTTTGCATCTGTGGCATTAGCAAATAGACGCTTAAATCGTGGTATTATTGGAAGATACCACAGAACCTTTAAAGGAGAACCTTTGGTCATCTCATTATAATCACCATCATCTTTCTTCATTTTGTATCTTGAAGTCCCACATTTAGGGCACTTATTCAACTCTTCATAATCATTTCTGAATAATATGCAGTCATTAGGACACGCATGTATCTTCTCATATTCCAAACCCATCGGACACAAAATCTTTTTTGCCTCATACATTCGTTTCGGAAGTGAATTCCCTTTGGGAAGAATATCACTCAGCAATTCAAGCAATTCCGTAAAACTAGCATCGGTCCAACCATTTCTTGCCTTCAAATTCATCAGTTTCAATACGGTTGTCAATCTTGTGTAATCATCTTTGCACCCCGGGTATAAAGGTGTCTCTGCATCACTACACAAAGTTTCAAAGGTGGAAGAAAACTGTGTAGAGGATTCAGACCTTATATCACGAAACATATCCGAAATTCTATCACCAAAGTCTTCATTCACAACCTTCTCATTTGCAGACAGTGTAGTCTTTCTAATTTCTCCATGCCATATCCAATTTGTATACCTCAAATTTATCCCATCACAGATAAGATGCTCTTTTATCTCAGAAATACTCCGTCGACTATTGTTTAAACATTTGACACAAGGACAATAGTACAATCCATCTCCTTTACTAGGGGCATTTCTCTGAGCAAACTCAAGAAATTTTTCAACCCCATCCTCATATTCCTTGCTAATTCTCCTAGCTTTCATCCAACTACGATCCATTGTTCTACAGATTATTTAAACAATACTTTACTATCAATCAAAATTCATAACGAAGGAAAAAAACACAAAATAACTAACAGATTATTTATCACTAAATTCTTATATTTATTACAAAAAATTATCAAAAATTCGAAATAAATATCAAAAAATTATAAAAAAAATTAAAAACTTCACAATTAATCAACTCCAAACATTTTAACATATTTCTAATACAGTATGTAAAAAGGAATTAAGGTTTTCTCACATCTAATGCCTACCAATTAACACCAATCAACGGTTCAACCACATAAAAATGCAAAATGAACAATAGAAGCTAACCACAATGTAAATCTAACAACCCATTTCATATATAACAGATTTTCATGGCTAAAACATTCAACAAACCAAGAAAAATTGAAAAGAATGAAAGAAGAGGATACTCACAGAGCAGAGAAGCTTCAAACGCGAAGTGAGGCGGCGGCGGACGGCGGTGGACGGCGGCAACGGACCGGTCTTCGGTTAGATAGTGGAGGGTACGACCGGATTTCAGTGGCGGACGGCGGCGGACGGAAATGGGAGGCGCGGTCGACCACGGCGGAGTGCGGCGCACGGCGGCAAGGCTCCAAGGGCTCAATGGAGGAGTTTAAACGGTGGGCTAGAGGCGGGAATGGCCGGTAATGGCAGTTTCACGGTGGTGGGGCAGAGGGGGACCACGGCGCACTGAAGAAATGAGAAAGAAAGTGGAAGAGTCGAGCGGGTTTCGGCGATAGAAGAACACACTTTCCACGGCGGTTTTATTAAGAACCGCCGTGGAAAGTAATAAACCTTTCAACTTATTTACAAAAATGCCACCGCGTTTTTTTCCACTTCGTTTTTCTGCTGAACCGCCGTTAGTTTGCGACGTTAAAGGTCTTTTTCCTAGTAGTGCGTGTACATAATATGAAATGTTATTTAGGGCCTGTTTGGGTATCATTTAAAACTATAGTTTGGAAGGCATAGCCATGATTTGGATCAGGTGATATCCAAACAGCCTCATAGAAAATGTCTCTGTCTTAGCATTTACTTAGCCTGGAACGGAGCAATACCCATGGTTGGTTGGATATTGTTATATCTCATATTTATATAAAAAATAATCGATTAATTTGAGTAGATTAAAAAATTAATTAAATTAGTTATTTGTAATAACTATATATATATGTATTAACTAAAATTACTACTGGATAAAACTTTTAATATATATAACTGTTACAAAAAATATTTTAAAAAAAATAAATAAATATGAGAGATAAAATATTAAATTATTTTTTATATCAAAGATATAACTTGTAGTATCTAGCATTTACTCATTGACGTACTCGATGACGTGCGTCTTCCTCTTCCAGCCTGTCGAATTAAGTGTGGAGAGTCTTGGTCGTCGTCGCTTTTCTAAATGCCCAAAACAAGAAAGTTCAAAAGATTTTTAAAAAAAATTACCAAAAAAAAAAATCCAGAATGTACAGTGATTCAACGGTGCTTACCAATGGCTCTTTACCTGCCATATTATTTTATTCAATATTTTGGTATTTTTGTGACATGCGGGTATATACACATAATTCATATACATACTTGTGCATACATATATTCTTTTTAACCTTATATATAAGCCACTTTTAACTAGTTTATGAGAAATAAGAAAATTGGTTACATTTAGTTAATATTTTATAAGAATTAAGATGCTAATCTACTTATGAAGTATTCTGTCATAAGTTTATAACACTATAGACTTTTTTTAAGTGTAAAAGTATACATGAAATTTTTAAAAGGATATAAAAATGTCATGACCGTGAAGTCAACTCACATTGACTGTTTAGTAAACATATAGATTAAGAAAATAATGCAAAAATACATATCAAGATTTTAAAATGCTACGAAAATACCACGATCTTGAGAACTTCATATATATTTTTATACCATTTTAAATTTTCATATGCATTTTTTATAATGTTTTTTGATTGACATATTTGTTAAACAGTGAACACCAGTTGACTTAATGGTTTGATAGTTTTGCACTATTTTAAAAATTTTATGTGTACTTAGATTCCCAAAAAAATTTAATAATGTCTCGTGCTCTTAGATGAATACTTCATAGATAGATTCATACTTTAATCCTATTTTAAAATCATCTCATCTTTTAAATATTATCTTTAATTAACCAACCTAAGTCAAACAATTTTATTTATCTATTCTGATATTGCTCTCCACTATAATTATACTTCTTAATATGAGGTCGTTGCTTAAAAATAGTTGCCTTGTAGTAGATTTTGTAAAATCACTTATAAATATGGAAGCCCGTGCTTATCTTTGGATGAAAAGAAAACTAGAAAAGAAAGAATACTAAAAAGAAAAAACCCCCAAAATATTTTTTTTACACTATTTTTTGAGCTTTTGTTTTTCAATATTTCTTCCCTCCTATTTTTCTTTTACATTTTTCTTTGTCAAACATAAAAATTAACTTACTAATAAAATGGAAATGAATACATTTTAGAAAATTGGGAATATGTGTGTATTCAAAATGATGCTAACCAATCAATTAGAGTTGAGTCTAGCAGAAAGGGTTAGCTTGTCACAAACGTGACAAACCAATGTCCAAATTTCTTTTAGGAAAAGTATCCATATTTAATGCCTAACAGTGTCCCAAATATGATTACTTTCAATGTGTGAATGATGCTAACTCTAACATCCGTCTTTTAACACCCAGAATACACATTTGGAAACATTAAAGTTTCGGTGAATCCATTGCAAGCCAGTAGATTAAAATTTTTAGTTAAAATTCTCATGTTATCATTCACTTGAAATTCCAGATTTTTAGGTTCAATTTTGATAAATCATAACTAATTCTAGAAAAATTATATCGAGACAGTTCATATTTCTATCTGAAGCTCTTTAAATCCTCTACATGGAAAAAATAATCATTGGCTCATTCCTTGCCCAATTCGTGCATTTTAGCACGTAAAGTTTACCATCCATTTGGTCAATTTGCTAATTTTCAAAATTCTAGGCTGATTTTGATTAACCGTAACTTCTAGTATACACATATAATTCAAGTGATCTAATACTTGTTTTAAAACTCTGGATATGTACTAATTACTCACCAAATTTTATAAACAAACTCGTTCATTTACTAAGGATTTGCTCTGTTTCAATTTAACTGCTCACTTAGGGGTACCTTATCCCCTTAACCTGTAATAACAAATCATAATAAATTCAATACATATGCAATACCAACCCAACATTGTATTAATCATTCTTATGCAGAATTATAGTCCATCATACATGCCAATAACGTTAGTTCCAATGCATATTACTAATTGGAACATATAATCTCATAATCACGTATCATTACATAACATAATACGCCTCTAGTCCTTAATATAGGATTTAATTGTCAAGTTAATTTTAGTCCTAAATATAAAATCGATTTTTCATATTTATTAATTTTTCTTAAATTATCCCTATAAACACTCTCTCAACTATAATCAAGTAGAAGAGAGAGGGAGGATATTAAGGAAGATGATTATGGTATTTTCAGAAAAAACATATCATATTTCTTATAATCAACTAACTTACCTAACTTCCTTAATCTAATCGAATTAGTTAAATAAGTCTTATATTAAGAACCGGAAGGTTGTAATACACTATTTCACATTTCTTCCTTTCTTTCTTTGTTCTCCTGTGAGCATTGCTTTCCCATGAGCATAACCTATTATGTTTTGTTAAGCAACAGTGAGATTCGGGAAGAATCTCAGTAGTAAACATTATCCAAATGCATGCAAAACAAATTCAAGTGTATGACATGTTTGGTTTCACATACTTTCATGCTCCAAAATAATATCATATTCATACGCTCAACATTACATATATGCATGCCCATGAATTAAACAATGCATATAGAAACATTTAAGCATTCATAATTTTAAATCATTATCAAACATCATCAACACACAAGCATATATGTCAAGCATTCAAAAGGGTAACTTCACTACCTTGTATGTTTTAAGTTTTCCTCTTGCTCCATTTGCTTCCAATATTGAGGTAACCTGTTCAGCCTTTGCTATTCCTCTTCATTGATGTCTCATGATCCTAAATAAATTAGCACATCATTACCATTTATTCATTAGAGCCATGGTAACCAACAGTGTCAACAATTTGTTTTCTTTGAACTATATCAACATCTAACTTCTGAGCTTGATTTTCAACTTTTCTAAACTTAATTTCACATACTATTCCTGCACAATTTTTCATGTAGAATCCATTTTTAGGCTCAAAATAAACAAAATCCAGTTCTTTCCTATGAACAAGCCTTGGCCGAAACTATAGGGTGTTAAGGCAAAATTTTCATTTTCAGTTCTAATGCTTTCAAACTTACTTTCTCACCTTTACGTCACACAATTTTTCATTCTAAACATATTGGAAGCATCAAAATCATCAAAATCCAACCCTATCTTAAACCCCAAGTGTCACACCTTACTTATATAGTACCTTAGCAGTCATTTAGAACCATTCCAAACCACTTGGATGGTCTTAAACTTAAAAATTTTAATTTGGACGTTAATTTTTGGAAAATTACTGTTCACTGTCCAGTTTTCATATTACAGGTCCAACTTTGAAAAATTATAACTAATTCTAGAAAAATCGTATGGAGGTGTTTCAAAATTCTACAGAAAGCTCTTTCAATGCTCTTTAAGGGAAAAATATTCAACTGAACTCATCCTCATTTAAAACGTACAGTTTATTGGATTAAGATTACTATTCGTTTGGTAAAATCTGGACTTTCCAGATTCTGCGCCTTAACTTTGAAAATTCATATCTCTTTGTATACACATCCAAATGAGGTGATTTACCACTCATTTTAAAGCTTGGGATGTGCACTAGAGGTATACCAAATTTAGTAACTTAACTCATTCATATGATAAGTCAAATTGAAGTTTGAAACTAACTGCTCCATGACCTACGTTTTATCCCTTAACATCTCTTTACTTTAATTCTTTTTATTTCTTTGGCATACCTAACATTGGCTTACTTTTTCCCATTCATGCTCATACATTCCTATACACACCATAAGCTTTATAATTAAATACATGGCATTCACAACATAAGTCATAACATAGGAGAATTATACATTGAATAATAATATCAATCATTAGCATCAATAACTCTCCACTTCTTCTCCTTGCTTCTCATGCCATTAGTGCCCACCATTGATTGACCTAAATGGTTGGTTAGGGAGGGGGTGAGATTCGGGGGAATCTCAGTAGCAAACAATACCATATTAATCATGCTAAATGGATGCTCATGCACTACACGCAACTTGTTTATTCTCTTGTTAATTAGTGACATACTAGCATGCTCAAAGCTAACTTCTTGATGCATGGCCATGGAGACATAATCTACTCATCATGAATAGCAATTACAGCAGCTAAAACATGTCACAATAACATTCAATAACATGTACACGGCAACACACAAGCATACCACATCAAGTAATGACAATAGGTAAGTTCACTACCTTGCACCTCAAGCCTTCCTCTTACTTTTCCTTTGACTCCCTTGACTTTCCAACCATGTTAGCTTTCAGTCAACATCATCAAACATCCTCTTGGATGTTCCAAAGGTCCTAAACATAGTCATAATGATCATACAATCTATTAGGACCACTAAATTACATAAAGTTCAAAGCTAGCTCTCTTGAACCTCAACCCTTTCTCTTAGTCTTAGGGTTTTCTTTCTAGCTTTTCTAACATAAATCTCATCATTTCCCATCCTTATGATCTATTTCTTGTCAATTAGGACCACTTTAGATGGCCTTAAATTCAAGAAGATCAAATCTAGAAATTTTGGTTCGCGGGTACTGTTCACGCAGAATCTCCAGAATTTTTGCTCAACTTTGAAAATTCATAATTAGTTCTAGAAAAATCAAAATTGAGTGCTTCCAAGTCTCACTGAAAGCTCCTTAAGTTAAATTTGAACAAAAAATAGTTTCAAGAACCAATTCTATGCTGAACAGCACCGGAATTGTACGGAAATCGACACTCTTCTAAAATTTCAACACTGTTTCCAGATTTCAATCTCTAATTTTGAAAAATCACCATAAATCGTACACATATCCAAATGGAGTGTTCTACCCATGGATTTAAAGCTCACAGAATGTACTTTAAGCATGAAAAATTTCAGAATCAGATATGAATAGTAACTAATTCGAAATAGGCATCAAATCAGATGCTACAATCACCACATACCTTGATCTTGAAGCTTGAACTTAGGTGGACTTTCTCTCACTAGAAATAGCTCTTTCTCTCTCTAGATGCAAGAGTGGCAGATATTCCCCTATAGATCCTTGCTTGGCTGAAAATGAAGGGGAGGGAATGCCTATTTATAGCCAAAGATTTGGCTTGAATGGACCAAAATACCCTTGGTGGCTAATAGAAAGGGTAAGGGTAATTTTGGAACTTCAAGTTGACTTTTACATCATCTTCGCATCATCTTCTTGCATCATGCTTACCTCAACCTTCTAGAAGATGCCAAGTGTCATAAAAGTGGTGGAGGAGATGGGAGATTAGATCCTAGCCGTTGGATCAAACTTAATTCCTCCGAATTTACTTGGCCCACGTTTCTCCGGCTTTCTTTATGGCCTTTCAGAGCTCAGAAAATTCTTTTGTCTGCTCCATAAATTCCCTTTAATTCTAGAGAATATCTATGAATTTTCTTAGGCCATAACACTTCCTTAAAACCTTGCATAAAAATTCATTTACTAAAATGCCCTCTTATCGGCATAACCGGCTTTTTAATTTATTAAAGCCACTCCACTGGCCTTTTGGTTGCGGGACTAATTTTATAAATTAGTACAACCTTTCAACCATTTAACCTCATTTTTGTATACATTTTTGAGGTCTTTTGCTATTTTAAATAATTACCTCAAATGGTATACTTTTTACCGGTAATAACCTCATAAATTCCATTGAAGCTGCTTCAGGGGTATTTTCGTTTTTTCTCTTCATAGAAGAGCCTTAGAATATTATTTTCCATTTTCTAGGATTTTCTTGGAATTCTCTGTGTACTCTTCCCTTTTTACCTCTGTTGGTCATAACTTTCTGGATTTACAATTTAGTCCCTACTTGGACTTAGCTTCATACAATCCTCTCTTTGAGGTTTCTAACTTAACCTTTGGCCTGTGTCTAGCCTCTTTTCTCTCTCTGGGCCTTCAAGACTTTACTAAAGACTCTAACTTTGATTACACTTTAGCCCCTTAAAACTTTTACTTTGCAGTTTTAGTCCCTGAACTACTTTGCCTTCCTTTCTCATCTTTGGGACTTCTGCTCAAAAGGAGTCTTGTAGCCTATCCAATTCAGGCTATTTCTAGTACTTCTAGGCCCAAAAGTTTGGATGTTACACCAAATCTGGTCAAAATTCACACAAAGTTAAGGGGAAGTTTCTTGCAAACTCATCACAAAACCACTTGATTCAAACTTGTTTCTACCTCTTGATCATTAAGCTAATGTAAATCCAATCTTTTCCTAACTAGAATAGATTTGAATAGCAAGCTCAACAAGGGTTTTCATCCTCTTAAACTCAACAAAATCCATACCCAAGTTTAACAACAATTAAGGTACCAAAAACTACATCAAAGATTATAATCATACCTTGTTTTGGAGTTTGAACTTGCATAGAATCACTTGGCTTCCTCTCTTCCTTCTTCTCTCTTTCTCTAGAATTCATTTTGCAAGAGTTTTCTCATTGTTTCCATAAGCTTGGACGAAAATGAGGGGAGGGGGGTATTTATAGACTTCATGAACAAATCCTAACCATTAATCTTAAAATTGTAAGATTAAATCTTGACCATTCATTTTGCCTCTTAATCTTGTGATGACATGTGTCCTTATAACATCATGCTTGCATCATCTTGATGATGTCATGCTTACATCATGTGCCATGTGTCTCTCTTTTATTTTATCTTTCATGTCAACCGTACATACAATACCTTCTGTTCCCATCTAATTGTACATATAATCTCTTACATGTTCTTTCATCATTTTGACATTAAAATAGGGAGAAATTAATAGGAAATTCATGCAAAATGTAGTCCCTAGGTATTCATTCACCTATCTTGCTATTTTGCACTGTATCGGGAACTTTTTCAGGTTTTGATTTACCCTATACCACTGGGACATGTTCTGGCATCCTTTCCTCATTTCAAATAAATCCACATATGACGCCATCTCAGATGACCATAGAGTAAAATAGTTAGCTCCACTGACAAGCTACTTATCCTCACTGAGTCACGTAGTAGAGATTTTGCTGTACCAAGTAGATAGAGGATTGTCTAAAATATACTCACATTGCGTTCTGATTTTTTTTATTGTCCATAAATATCACCTAGTGACTTAGCACGCTGACTCAGAAGTGTCATAATTGTATCATAAATATACTTGGCAACTCACCATACTGACTCAGTGCTATATTAAATGCGTCATTATTACCTTTAGATATTTTCTGTGATTTTTTCTCCTATTTAGGGAACAAAATTTATTTAATATTTGATTAGACCATTTTATTTAATCCAAAACTCCAAAAATTCATCTATTTATACCATAAAATTTCTTAAATTCTGAAAAAAAAAATTTGCAAATTTTCTCGAGTCATAACATCATCTGTAAATATTTATTTTTTAATTTCCTGTAAAATGACCTTAAATGGCATAACTGGATTTTAAATATTCTTAAAGTCGTTTTGTTTTGTAGGCCTTTTAGGAATGAGACTAATTTTATAATTTTCTGCAGCCTCTTAACTTCTGAATCCTCATTTTTACTTACTTTTCAGAGATCTCTCTATAACTCAAATAATTAAATCTAACTTTATATCTCAAAATGAGTCATAATCTTTAAAATTCAATTAAAGCTAATTCAAGGGTATCTTTATCATTTTTAACCTCAAATAAGGGTCAGAATCTCATTTTTTATTTTATGGGAATTTTCTGAAATTTCTGGGCTTATTTTCCAATATTGCCCTTTTATGTTCGAAATTTCTCAAGTTTGCGATTTAGTCCCTATTCAAACTCAACCTCAAGAATCATTCCTTTGAGGTCTTTAGCACAACCTCTGGTCCACATTCATCTCCATTTCTCATTTCAAGGTTTTAAGATTTTGCTAGAATCTCTAACTTTATTCATATTTTAATCTCAGAACTTCCTTACTTTGCAGTTTAGTCCCTGAAAATCTTATTATTTCTATTTCATTTTTCTGGGACTCCTGCTGTATGGATACAGTAGCATGTCCTTTTTAGACTAATTCTGGTACTTACTTCTAGGCCCAGAGTTTGAGATGTTACACTAACAATGTCTCATTATTAGGTTCACTGTAATTTTTATCTCATTTAATTTTTTTTTATATATATTTTAATAGTATTTAAATGTTTCAAAATAATACATTTTTCTTTTTAAAAAATTCAAATTATATATTCTAACAAAAATTAGTACTTGGGAAGCTGTAAAAGTGCTTCTCAAAAGCTTTTTTTCGCAAATCGAGACAAACTCCTTCATATATTTACTTCGTACAACGTAAAAATCATTTTTAAAACCATAATTTTATTTCTATCCAAACACCCCTTTAAGAACAGTTCACTTAACTTTATGCAAGCCCAGCTCAAAAAAAAAAAAACCTTTATGCAAGCCATAATAAATAAAAAAAACGAAACAAAAGGATAAATATCCATTTAGTCCCCCGTATTCCTATAAACATAGGCACATGAATCATCAAAGTATCAAGCAATCAAACAAACAAGCAAAAATATGTCCACTAATTCCGTCATCAATTATTCTATCTTTTTCCTTTCTTTCTTCTTCCTCATCTTAAACCTCTTTCTCAGAAAACGGAGATTAAGACATATCCCACCAGGCCCTCCTTCTATTCCCATACTCGAAAATCTCCACCAGCTCAAGAAACCACTCCACCATCACTTTCATCGTGTTTCCCAAAACTATGGTCAAATCTTTTGGCTCTGATTTAGCTCTCGTTTAGTCGTGGTCGTTTCGTCACCATCCCTAGTTCAAGAATGCTTCAGCAAAAACGACGTCGTTCTCGCCAACCACCCACCGTTTCTCACAGGAAAACACGTCGGCTACAACTATACCACCGTCGCCTTCGCCCCGTACGGCGACCACTGGCGCAACCTCCACCGCATCATGGTCCTCGATGTCCTCTCAACCCACTGTCTTAATTATTTCCTGGACATACGAAGAGATGAGATGAAACGGCTCGTTCAAAAATTAGCTTATGATTCTCGTAAGGGTTTTACGAAGGTATAACTAAGATCCAGATTTTCCGAGCTGACTTTTAACACTATGATGAGAATGATTTGTGGGAAGAGGTACTGGGGAGAAGATGGCAAAGTTGGGGATGTGGAAGAAGCAAAGAAGTTCAGAGAGATGATGTGACTCGTAAATAGTACTACATCTAACATTTAATATAAAAACTAGTTAACTAATTTAAATAATTTAAAAAGTTTGTTAAGTTAGTTATTTATAATAAATAAATATTATTTTTCATGTTAATCATTTGTATTAACTAAAACTACTATTTGATAGAATATTTAAGATATGTAAAAGGCTATTTTGAAAAAAAAAAGATGAATATAAGAGACAAAGTAAATTAAGGTATGATATTTAGTATCAAATTGAATGTCAAAATAACTTTAATATAAAAAAACAGAATTCCCCATAGCTTTATAGGTGATTCTAGCTCATTATAGAAGATATGGTACGTAGTTGGGACATCTGCAAATTGATGTTGACACCGACGTAAGCCATATCAGATATCACGGGGTCCATACTCGAGTACAAGTCAACCAGTTCAAAATCACACAAAATATTCATATCCAAGAGTTCAAAAGCATAGCTATACCATTCCAACTCTTTCAAAACAGTTATCCGCAAGTTGGCTTTCATAAAACAAAGGGAAAATTTTAGTTAAAGACTGCTATAGCCAGTTTATTTCAAACAACTTTTTTATAATTATGAAATATCATTGCAGCACAAAAAAGGCCAAATGAAATAAATTCAAGAAGCAAAATACACTATTGCCCCTCATAATACTTTTTCCTGAATTTTGAAAATAAAGGTCAAAATTCATTGATTAGAAAGTCTTCCCTCTCCCGCTTTGCGAACTGGCTCCCATTGTGTGAAAACTCTTCCCTCTCCCGTTTTGCAAATGTGCTCCCACTGTGCGAAAACTCTTCCCTCTCCTAATCTGTGAAAACTGTTAGATGTGCCCACCAAAAAAATCCATCGCCATCATTCTGCGGATGCTTGGTAGTTGCTATAACCAAAAGAAGAAGAGACGAGGCCAATAGAGGAGGAAACTTACAAGGCTATCGATAAAGAAGGAAGAAGAAGGGGGAGAAGAAGATACTGAAACCCTTTGGTAAGCCTCCTAGTCTACATTAAATGTTCTATATTTCTTCGATTGGGTTTATTTGGTAGTGAGATAGGCAAGTGGAAGCTTGTATATTAAGGAAGAAGGATAGACTGAAATGTCAGAGTGTTTGGTAATCACATTTGGGTTTTAACCGAAAAATGGTTACCAATGTCTCACATAGTGTTCATCCATCACCCTTTTAGCAAATCCTCCTGATTTTGTGAGTGCCAGTGCAGCTTTTAGACCACAGAGAGGAATAGATTTGAGAGCAAGGTTGCAAACAAAGGTTCACGAGTTTGTGTGTGGGCTAAGTATGAATTTATTATTAACGGGGTTATTAGTTTTGGTAGTTAACAATATTGTTATACTATTTGTAGGCATTTTGCAGGAATTAAAAAAAAGAATTAGGAGGAGCAAATGTTGTCGTATGGACTGGAAAAATAGGTGGGTTTCATGTAACACGTTGAT
This sequence comes from Neltuma alba, assembly GCF_004799145.2. NCBI lineage: Eukaryota > Viridiplantae > Streptophyta > Magnoliopsida > Fabales > Fabaceae > Neltuma > Neltuma alba. The sequence goes on along the minus strand of NW_021633357.1, from coordinate 33,597 downwards.
TTTTGGAATCTGATATTTAGTAGGCTAACAATGAAAGTTAGGCAATTTACATAAAGAATTAGTTAATTAATCATTTGTATATAACAATTTTATGTTTGTTGGAATCTGATACTTGGTGGCCTTATAAAGAAAGTTAGACAATTTACATGAAGAATTAGTTAATTAACCACTTGTATATAACAATTTCATGTTTGTTGCAATATGATATTTAGTGACTAACAAAGAAAGTTAGACAATTTACATAAAAAATTAGTTAATTAACCACTTATATATAACAATATTATGTCTTGTCCTATAACAAGTAAAGTTGAGAAATTAACAATAACAATTAATGTATTTACAAGTTTGAGGTTTATGTAAAAAAAAAAAATGTTGGATGGTATGAATTTTGAAGTGTTGTTTAGTCTAGTAATTAATGACTTTGTAATTATTGTGCAAAAGCTTAAGAAGATGGCAAAAAAGGAAACAAAAGTTAGCGCATGGAAAGTATTCACTAGTGAATTTTGGGAACAAAAGAAAGAGGAGATGCATGGAATGGGAACAATCACAAATGCGGCTTCAACAAAATGGAATAAAATGAGTGATGCTGATAGGGATTCATGCAAGAAAAAGGAGCAACAGCTTATAAAAGAGAAGAAGAAGAAGAAATATGTCTTCCTATCTTCTACTCAATGCTCCCCCACTAAATTCAACTAAGTGGCTAAATTTATGAATGGGAAAGAAAATTTGAAATGCAAAATAGAAGAAATGAGGTTTGGGCATCTTCTTAGTATTACTTTGAATAAGATCCCTAAATATTTATGTTTGGAGTTGATTCATGCATATGATCCCCCACGTAAACAAATGATCATAAGGGGGAAGACATTGAAGGTAACAGCTAAAGATGTGAGGATGGTACTTGGTTTATGAAGGGCTCCAAAGTCAAGTTGGATGGCTTCAAGGATCAAGTAAATGAGCTGAAGAAGGACTAAACTCTACTAACATATTCTCACATTGGGGAGAAGATAATGAGCGAGGAAGAAGAGGAAATGTTTGAATTCTATTTTGTTCTTTTCACACTAGAAACTCTTCTTAGTCCCACCGGAAGCGTAGGTGTGAGTGAGAATGTGCTAAAGGTAATGGGTTGTATAGGGGGAAAAAAGGATAAATTTGATTGGGTTTTGCCTGTGCTTGACGAGTCAATAAAGAAATACAACAATACAATAAGAGCAGTAAAGAAGGACAAACCGAGGGCTCCAGAGCTATTGGAAAGTGCATCTACTTTTTATTTGTACTTATGCATTTGTTTACATAATAAATAATATTGGATTTTATTTCACTATTAAATTGTTGATGTATTGTTTAATTTGATTTATGAGTTATTATATTTTTTCCCTTCAGTTTTACTTCCTGCATAGGTTCCCTTTGGATGGAGTTATACCAAAAGACAAGGAAGTCATTAAACATTGGAATGATAAGGCAGTTAAAGAAAGAATTAAGGTGGAAAATGAGAGTCATCATGGCATTTTGTACAATCCAATCTTTGTTGAAGTTAAGACGTCAACATAGCCAAGCACCACTACAAGTTTCCAGCACCCAATGAGTAATAACAATGTAGTATTGTCTTTTGGCCACAGTTAATATATGTTTTCTCATATACATTTTTAATATGCAAGACCTTATGGAGTTTTGGGTAAATTCTTATATTCCTCCACATGTAATTTGTTAGACTGACTCAAAAGTTGTGTATAGAAAATCTGCACAATTTTTTTTTCAAGGAATTTATATTATGAGTTTGTTGCATGTCAATTAATTATAATCCTTAGTTTTTTTCCGCCTTTTTACAGCTATGAGATATACTATTGACAACTGAAATTAGGAAATCTGCATCAAGGATAAGTTGTTTCACTAGAGAAACTCATTATGTTTGCAAATGGGCTAATATAACTGAAGTTGAACATCATCATGTTACAAGACTGGACCGGCTATGCACAAGTGAAATTAAGCAATTTGCAACATAGATGCACTAATTAACAACTTATATCTGTCCATTTGCAAGTAAACTAATATGATGTCAACAAGTGTGGGTGGATTATTTACAAGTGGAATTAGACAATTTGCAAGAGAGATATGTATATCAACAACAAGAAATAGTCCCTTTGCATGTGAGCTACTTAACATGAATAACTTTGTGATTCACAAATATGGGAGAACTATTTGCAAGTGGAATTAAACAATTTGCAAGAGCGATATGTATATCAACAACAAGAAATAGTCCATTTGCACGTGAGCTACTTAACTTGGAGAAGTTGAATGTGATTCACAAATATGGGAGGCACTATTTGCAAGTGGAATTAGACAATTTGCAAGTGAGATTTATATATTAACAACACTAAATAGTCCATTCACAAGTGGACAAATTTCTCGTATATTAACATTGTTGCCAGCTAATTTCAACGCAGTACTTGGGACAACTTATCGTCAAGTATTGTCATAAAAATTTTTTAACTATTGATAGCACTATACAAAATCTATTTCAACCCACCACCAAAATATCTGTCATAGCTACTTTTCCAACTAATCCAGAAATACATATTGGGATACATTTATGTACAAAAGTAGCTATGTATTCAACTAAAAAAAAGGCTATTTTCATAAACAAAATCACATAGGGTTCGGGTTACTGCAATTCTTTCTGGTGTCAATAACTTCACCACATCTTGAGCAATGACACACTTTCTTCTGCTAGAATTGCAATTTAATCCTCCTAACTATGGACCCTCTAGGATGGCGAGTAGTTAATGGTGGTTGTAGGAAGATAGTGGACGAGTAATCTTCATATCAAAGGAAATCTAGTCTATAAATATTATTGGTCTCAATTGGGATCATGAGTCTATCATAAATTTTTTCTTGAGTTGAGAGGAAAAAGCATTCCTCCACATATGCATATACACACATATATATTACCATATATCTTCTTGATTGCAGCATACGCATGTAGGCACAGTAGGCCTGACATCTGCCAACCTTTGCAAGTGCACATTTACCCGCACATTTGACTCTAAAATTGTTCATTCCATAATCTTATACATTCATTCTTTCTTATCTAGCCACATGATCTATCAAATTTTCCTCTATATTTGGTCTCACACCATTCGTCTAATTCCATATGGCCAAGTTGCTATTATACATCTGTTTTGCTCTTTTTTTTCCCCATGATCATGTATCAAGACAGCAATATTGTGCATCCTCTCATGAACCAGCCAAACATTAAATGATTCAACTAGATTTGTAGTGATACTGTCCTACTTCTTGTAAGAAAATTTGCTTTGTGCCTAATGTTCAATGTTTCCATTCCTTTGAAGCTATTGTCCCAATTCTAGACAAAATCTGTCACATCCAATAATTTGATAAATAAAAGTAAGGATATTTCTAGATAGTAAGAATCAGAATAATAAGAAGAAATGAAATGACACAACTCTTAAGGTTAAGTTAATGTCAGAGCAAAAGTATAATTTCTAAAAGTTATGGGCAAACTTACATAATTTTGGAAAAATATATTGAAAATTCCCAAATAGTATTAGATAATTATGGAAACTAGGAAAAATCCCCCGAACAGTATATTAGTCTCAAAGAGTTAGAATTTTGATGGGAAATATTAAATTTTTAGTAATTATAGAAGTTTGACTAATTAAGAAAAATTGGTTAAAAATTAATTATTGAAAATATTTGTGAGTCTTAGAAAATTGAGAAAAAATAGGGATGATGTGCTTTGGGAATTATATGACATGTTATAAGTGGTTTTATTCCCAAATTACCCTTTAAAAAATTATAAAGGAATTTAAGGGCTATTTAAGCCAAATTGGAATTTTTATTTGAAAAATTCTAAATAAATACTTTTAAGAATAATTAAATTCTGAGAAAATTCACAAGGTATCTCTAGGAATTATAAGGGATTATGAAGCAGAAAGAAGCCCCTTAAATGTTTAGAAATTATAGAAATGTCTTCCTGAGTAAAGAAGTTATTATGGTAATTTAATTTGTTTTCTTCTTTACTATTGATAGAAAATTGTAATGCTAACAAAGAAGAGTATTGTGGGAAGAGAAAAATGATAAGAATGTATTATGAATGTGACAGAAAATAATTACAATGGCCAAGATACTGTAATTATGAAATAGAATTTATTTCCAGTACAAAGTACACTGATAAAGTAAAAAATATACTCTTGACTTTTACTTGGCCCACAATTTGCCACTTGTCAAGCTATGAATAGAGAGGATTAAGATACTACTTGTCAAGTATAGAGAGGATTTTGACTTTGAAAAAATCAATTCATTTGGATTTAAGTTAAGGATGGAAATTAAGCAAAAAGGCATAGGGAATTGAGACATAAGCTTGGTAATTAGTGTGATCTTGGATGGTAAATAATTAAGGCTTGTCTTATAAATAGCCATCTCCCCCTCTCACAAGCTCACATTTTCAGCCAGCCTAGGGGAAGCTCTTGCATATTATTTTCTTGAAGTGCAATTGTAAAGACGAATCTACTACACTTTTAAATTAATCAATATTGAAAAGTTAACCATGATAAAAAAGAAACTTTGTAAAAATATTTAGAAATACTATCATGGTTATATAAACATCCTAAATCATATGAGATTAACCATGATAGAAAAAGAGTTAAACTAATCCATAAATATATCTATCATGGTTAAAAGAATCCTTCTAAATCAATTTCGTGTAAATCGAGATTTACAATGAATAGGGCTTTGGGTATTATAAACCCAGAGTGTCATTTTCAACTATAAACCCATAACATGATTTTACTGAATAATACCTTTCATAACTTTCTAAAATCAAAAGTTATCTGATGTTCAAGATTGTTGTGGATCCACAACTCATATAAAAAACAAATCACATGCAAGTACCTTGAGGCCTCCGGCCTTCTACCAACATGTAGTCCAGCAACAATTATCAAAAATACACTGTCAAAATAATCCATCTCAAACATATCAGAGTATGTGGAATGGGCCCTATCATGGCAATATACATCTATCCAACACAATCAAAAAAAAGTGGAAGCGCTACAATTTTGCAATAGCAGCTCAAGCTTTTGGAGTCTTCCTTGACTGACCCGAACGGGAACTATTACCTGGAAAAGTGTTAAATCAACAGGGTGAGACAAAAGCCATAGTAACCAACAATCCTACTTATCAAACATACAAGTAAGTGCTCGTGACGTGTCAAGAGAGACCATTGCAAAATCATAATATCCTATATATAGTACAATCAATAATCCTCTCACCTCCCTTATATCCACCCACCTTATATCCTCTAATTGAACCCATGGGCTAAAACCTCATCCATGTGACGGGTAATTAAACAAGCTATCCAATCAAGTGATATGGACCGGCCAAAATCCATATAGTACAAGACTAGATCATGGGTTCCTCCTCAAGTCTACTAGTGGGGCATCAATGCCCTATAAAGAATAATTGGGCCAAAGGACCAATCAGTGTACATCTGATGGCCCTACCACCTTATATCCTCAAATGTACATAATTCACCCCCTTGTATCCTCTTTGATATAGTTCCCATCATCAACATCCTCCACCCCTCACATATCAATACTCAAAAATATTATATTTAATAATAAATCATCAACATGTCAAAATCAATTTGAAATTTGCAATTCAATTACATAACACATGATATCATTATAATCTTAAACACATATATATTTTGTAAAGAAAGTCTCACAAGACAATTTCAATAACAACATAATTTTGTAGCTCATATCATAATTCAATAATATTTCATGAATCCCGTATAATTAAAAATTAATCACAAACAACCTACGAGCATGAATAATAAGTGGAAAGTGGTTACCTCTCGTTTAGGATAAGGATTATCACAAGGTTAATCCCTTGCTCAGACCAATAATCCAATAATTTAATCTACACAATCAATACATTTACATATCAATACACAAGCTATTTAATTAATTACTTAAGCTAATACATATATATAAATTAAAGTTTCTAATTCTATGCTAAACCCAAACCTCTCATAACCCATAATTAAGACTTTTAGCACAAAATTAATCTATTCCCACAATCCAAAATTTTTATTTAAACCTTTCAAAGTATTTACTTTAATACATATTTTTCTCAAATTTATAAATCTGCAATTATCATATTTAAAATTTAAAAATCCTATCTCAACTTTAAATCTCAAAAACCAACCATTAGAAATTCAATATACATCAAATATATCTAAGTAAATAATTTAGTCAACAGTTTCATAGTATAAATATCATATTTTTCATAAATAAATATCTGTTTGACACAAATAATTCATTTAAAAATATTAGGTTAGTCAATAAATGAAACTAAACCAATAGAAATGATATACTAAAATAGCTCTACAATACTATACTCATCTATTATCAAAACTCAACACTTGCTTCAAACCCTAAACCCAAAAATTATCTCTAAACAATATAAAACTACTATCATTAGATAGATTTAGATGAGTGGAAAAACTTTTATGAAGAGAATTTAATCAAAAGAAGTAATTTGGCTTACCAAAATGATCTGCAAAGTTGAAAACCCTACTGGAAAATGAGAGCGCGGCATTGGAGAACGAGGAAAAAGAAAGACGACGCTCTCTACCCCGCGAGCAGCTTCTCTCTGCTGCTATTTTCGTTCGCTGCCCTCCTTTTCTTCTCACGACACCGTTTAATGAAGGAAACGATATCTGGACCGTTTATTTCTAAGATTTGTATGGACGGTGACGAGAGGGTGACAAGAGGCAATTAACTTAAACGACGTCGTTTTAATATGTCATCTTATCCGTCGATTTTCTCATTCAATATTAGCTGTCCATATAATTTTATATATTATTTTATCATTTCCCTCCTGCAATTTAGTCGTTCATCTTCTTTCGCGCGCTGGTCCATTCTTTCTTCTTCATACAGTAGCGCAGGAAAATTAGTGGAACTGGTGGGGAAAAGTTTCAGAGAAGAGAAACAGCAAGGAAGGGTCTGTGGGCACTGGATATCAAGGATTAGTGAGTAAATTAACAATCTTTTATCAAATACTCACAATTTTTTATATGTCATATTTAGTTTATATTTATGCTTTTTCATAATCTAACTTGATAGTCTTTAAAGTTGGTGAAAGAAGATATTTTTTCTGCTGTATTTATATTCCTATTGTAGATATAATGTGCTTCTCTATGAGTTTGGTTAATTAATCTGAACTTCCGTTATACGTGTGTGCATGCTCCGTTTGTACCGAAAATTGTTTTGGCTTTATATAACTTTTGTTTTATATATAATATATTCTATACATATGTTGGTTAATAAATTTCTATTTTTGTTTGTATATATCTATTTCTATTTGTATATATACGTGTTTTAGTTTTGAGATCACAATTTCTCTACTTTCATTATATTGTATATATGAGTTTGTATTTATTTTATTTACTTATAAAAAATTTATATTATGGGTATATACCTTTCAATTTTGCAGGAGGCTTATAGCATGGATATAAATCTGATTCCTAGACTTGATCCTGAATTTGACAGTATAGAAGAATCATGGGAATTTTGGAAAGCATATGGTAGGAGGACTGGTTTCGGTGTTCGAAAACAAAGTTTTAACAAGTGTAAAAAAGACAAGTCATCATATTCTTCTTATCTATATGTTTGTCGCAAAGAAGGGGTAAAAAAGCCAGACAAACGAGATGCTCAAACAAGGAAGCCTAGAGATGAGATAAGAACAGGTTGCAAAGGAAGAATGAAAGTGAAAAATGTAAATGGAAAATTCAAAATAAATGAAGTTTTCCTAGACCATAATCATCCTCTTCAGCCTCCTGAAGCTATTCATTTGTTTGCATCTTATCGAGGATTAACATCAGCTCAACGTTATGAATTAGAAAATGCTAAAAAAGTTGGGATTAGTCAAAAATCAGCATTCAATTTGCAAAGTCAATATGCAGGAGGTCGAAATAATTTGGGATTTACAAGAGTTGATGTAAAGAATTATCTTAATTCAAAAAGGCAACAAGCTATGGGATACGGTGAAGCTGGATGTATATTTCGGTATTTTGAGCAACAATTAGCAGACAATCCGTCTTTTTTTCATGCTCACCAAATGGACTCAAATGAGCAAGTGACAAATGTTTTTTGGGCTGATGCACGCATGTTGATCGATTATGCTTGCTTTGGAGAAGTCATTTCACTTGATACAACTTACTGCACAAACTGTGAATATAGACCTCTTGCAATTTTCTCTGGCTTCAACCATTACAGAAAAGGGGTAATATTTGGAGTGGCATTATTATATGATGAGACAGTTGAGAGTTTTAAATGGCTCTTTGACACTTTTCTCTGTGCACACAAAAATGCAAGGCCATTAACTTTTTCACTGACCAAGATGCTGCTATGTCACGAGCATTACAAGAAGTGATGCCAGATGTAAAGCATGCCTTGTGCACATGGCATATTTCAAATAATGCAATGAAGCACCTTCCAAATTCAATGGTGAGTGATTTTAACAGTTGCATGTATCATTGTTGGGATGAAACTGAGTTTGAAGAATCTTGGCAAGCATTGTTGTCCAAACAAGATATGGTAGAAAACTCATGGTTGATGTCCATATATCAGATAAAAGAGAAATGGGTAGCATGCTATATGAAGAATTCAAGGACACTTGGCATGAGAAGCACACAAATTAGCAAAAGTGTCAATGCATCTGTCAAAAGCTGCACCCATGTAAAATTGGATATCAATGGATTCTTTGAAAAATTTGAACAAGTTTTGGAGGAAAAACGTTATAATGAATTGCAGGCAGATTTTGAGACACTTGACAGGTTGCCAAGGTTGATATTACAAAGTTCAAGTATGCTTCATCAACTTGCTGAGGTCTATACTCGACCTATTTTTGACTTGTTCCAATACCAATGTGATCTACGTGATGCTACATGTATAAAAGAGAGAAAAGAAAGAAAGATCACCATGAACGATGATAGTGCCACCATGTTTGATTATGTGATCACCATGGATAATAGTAAATGGGAGCATAGTTTGACATTTGAACCTTCCACAGAGACAATCACCTGCAGTTGCAAAAAGTTTGAATGAGTAGGCATATTATGTTGTCATGCATTAAGAGTATTGAATGAACTTGATGTCAAATTACTTGCTCAGAAATATATAGTAAAGAGGTGGACAAGAGAAGCACGATGTGGTGTCATGTATGATATTAAAGGGAAAGAGATTGAAGTTGATCCTAAACTACAAAGATCAACTCGATACAGACAATTATGCCCCTTACTTGTTAAATTAGCTAATGATGCATCAGAAAGTCCAGAGGCATTTGTTCTTGTTCATGAAGTTATGTTGGAACTAAGTAAGCAAGTGACTAAACTTCATATCAAATACTTATCAAATGATAGTAATGGTGATAAGGATGGTGTGGAGAATCATGCCAGCGATAATGGTGGCAAAGTTATTGGGTTTAAAAAGAGATTTGGTAGAAAGATAAGTAAATGGATAAAGAGTGGACTTGAAACCTCCCAAAGAATGAGGAGAACAAAAACCTCTAAAAGGCCTCCTCAAGCTTCACAGGTATCCTTTTAACAAGTTTAATTTTTTTTACAAATGCTTATTAGATATTCATTATTTCTTTTCAAAGCTGTTCCAGGGACAACATAGTCAACTTCAAAAATTTGAGACAGCAAATCAAGTGCATCATGATAATATAATGTTGGATAACTCTCAACCAAGTGAAATGACCTTTACAAATTTGTTGCTGGTATGTTAAATGTTGGACAGCATAATGAACTAATTTGTTTATCTCAGACATGTGTATATTGAGATGATGTTTCTATTTCTCTATTGCAGGCACCACTTGATTGCGACGTCATATCACTTGAAGCATTGGATTTTAGCCAAACACATAATACTGGTAACCATAAAGAATAATAATAATAATGGAAGAAAATAATTTAGTCATTTTGTTGAATTTTAAATTTTTTTACATAAATTTGTCTCATCTCAAGACAGTTGACAATTACAATACTCTCTCTCATTAACACTACAAAGTTATATTGTGTTTCAACTGTAGGTCCAAGGGTTGACGTAGATCCTCGCATATGAAATCTCCATGTCAATTTATTTTGCCCAGCCCTTTTGTATAGCACATGACTTCTTATGGACTACTCTATGTTTTGGTCAGCAAGCTCATCATTTTGTTCTTTTGTGTTGCTCTCTATTTTTTGGCCAACCATCATGTCCTCTAAAATGATGTAATCTGAGTTGGCTTTATTTTTTTGGTTAACCTTGCTCATTGTTTATGTAACCTGCTGTCAAACAAAGTCAATAAACAATCACTTGTTTGTACAGGGATAGAAACAGATGCTAATCAAATAGCTATCAATTATGCTATTTACCAATGTAAACAGATGGATCAAAATATTGTACATGGGTACAGTTGATGACAATCTATCGCTACTTACAACACCAGCAATATCACAGCATATAATCAATAACAGCAAGTAACATGTCTAATTTTTCAAGTTGTATGAGTTCTGAATCAACAGTATTATGAGCCTCTATGAACAGCAATTATAGATTTCAGCTTCCATCTCCCTCTTCCACTAACTATTGTTGATGCTATTGTCATTACAATCAACAATGCTATGAGTCTCTATCAATAAGGTAGTTACAATTGATGAAGGACAATTAAATGGAAAGTTTATGGTTACATATTTATTCAATTTTGTTGAAAAGGAATAACATTACAATCCATCAAACCATTCCAATCAAGGTTCTGAAAAGAAGTTTTCTATGAACATCAATTCCTGCACATAAATGAGAATCAGCTCTAAGTACATGTGACACTTGTTGAAATAGTTAAAACAGCTGAACTTTTGGTCATTTTTTGCTAAAGAAAAAAGGCTTTGAAATTTGCTGAACTAGGATCTCTTATAGTTAGCATTTATCAAAGAGCCAAAGCTACATATGAATGAATAAATAAGCATTTGTTGGATGTTCAATATTTTAATTGGACAAGTATATAATAATTAAAGTTCATCACTTCCTTGAGCACATGTAATGTGTTATGTATCAAATATTTCTGTAGATACATCATTATGTATGACCATGAAATAAACATCTCCATAACAATGAACATATTTTTAGCATTCCCACCAAAATGGTGAAGAAAAAACTACACAAATTTTAAAATGAGAAGCCACATAATTCTTCTTGTAAGAAAAAATCTAAAATGTTAGCTTACCCACTCAATGATTTCTAGATCTCTATCAGCACCACTTTCTAGTAAAATCAAGATGCACGGTGATTAAAATCAACTTGAGAATATTAGTGAGTAGAGGAAATGTACAGGAAACAACACTAAAAATCATTCATAAAAAGTAGAAAAAGAGATTCATAACCAATATTATAGCCTATTATCAATAAAAGAACAAGAACTTGACAGTTAAAATAAACTGTAGAAAAGTATTATAGGCATCAGATCATGCATACATTGAATTAACTCTAGTCCAAAAGACAAGCAACTCACGGATCAAATTCCTCCAGGAGATCTCTAGATAAAGCTGCAATTAACCTGCATAAAAAAGACTTTAAAATGCCCACTTGATTAACTCGATAAATCCTTGGAATAGAGTAAGATAATTTAATTTGGGGTTCATGAGGCATGACCAAGCAATCTCCTTCAAGAAAGAGACATAGAGAAGAAACTTAAGGAGATGGAATTCATATACCGTATGGCTTGTCACATATACCGTCTCCTTCCTCTTGAATCGGTGAGAGAGGAAGCCGCAAAGATCGAAGCCATTTTGATAGAGCCGCAAATTGGAGTTGGTCGCTGTTTTGATGCCACCGTTCAATAGTCGATGGGTTGATGGGTCTGTGAAACACAACCTGCAGCAACTAATGGTTTGGATTAAAATTAATGGAGGGCTGAGATTCTGTTTTATAGGACAGAAATGGTGTCGTTGGAAGAAAAGGAGGGCAGTGAACGAAAACACAGTGGAGAGAACCTGCAGCAACTAAGGGTTTGGATTAAAATTAATAGAGGGCTGAGATTCTGTTTAATAGAACAGAAACGGTGTCGTTGGAAGAAAAGGAGGCCAGCGAACAAAAATGGCAGCAGAGAGAAGCTGTTCGCCTCTACCCCGCTCCCAACGGTTAAAACAACATTTTGGGGTAAATTTCGGTTAGAGACCCCATGTTAAAATGGGACAAAATTACAGTTTGGTACCCTATTTTTCCCATTTTCTATGCATTTTTTTTATCTGTTTTATTATTATTATTATTATTTAGTAATTTTCTTATATGTGTATATATTTTATAAATCTTATTTTCAATAATTCTCTTTTCTTAAATGAATAGAGAATAAAAGTCATTTATTAAGTATTAAACTCCTTCTAAACTTAATTAAACACTAGGAATAAAAACTGGGATGTTACAACAATCAAGAGGAAACCATCTACTTTGGTCACTTAAGCTTGGATATAAGGTTAGTTTGATGTTCTACCTTGTATATCGCTTTGTATTCTTGGATTTGATTGTTGAAAAATGTGGATTCCTCGAAGGGGAGGTGCTGGCCGAAATGTATTAAAATAGGGGAAGATGACTTTGATGTTAAACCTAGTTTAAAGGCATTGGTTATAGTTTGTTTCAAGTGGTATTGTATTGAAATTTGAAAGATTGCATGATATGGTCATTATGGTGCTGTTCAGCTAACTTTGAATCTTTACCCTAAGATGTGTTTTTGTGAGTTTTGATGCTTCTATTGGGTTTAAAATGAAAAATAGTGTGAGGTAAACCTAAAGAACAAGCTTTGAAAGTATTGAAATTAAAGTTGAACATTTAGGATTTTTGTACCCTATTTGGCCAACACTATTTGGGAAGGAAGGAATTTTCTTTTCATGAATCCAAACTCATATTTGAGTTCTACATGAAAAATTATGTGGGATTGACCTAAGAGGATAATTTTTAGGTTAAAGGAAATAAACCTCCAAAATTCAAAGAATTAAGGGTTAAGGGTTTACTTAAGAACTATCAACAAGTCTTGTGTAGTTTGAACTGTAATATGGTTGCCCTTTTTATAATGTAATGTTTAGGATTGGACATTTTTGCTGGAAAAGAGCAAGAACAAAGACCAAGAGAGCACTTGGATTAAGGTAGCAAGATTTAATTAACTTTAATGCTGATATTGCATTGATTGCTATTGTATGAATAATTGCTATTATGTGGTTGAGTTGTTTATGTGCTGCTCCTTGCATTGAAATGCCTTACCTGTTACATGTTAGAGATTGCCTAAAGTATGAGGAAGGATTAGTTCCCTAAAGATAGTATATATTGAAATGCTTGATGATAGTGCATGTTTGATGTTATGGTTGATTTTATCTTGCTATTAGGATTTCAATAAAATCTCATTCCTTCCAAAAGCAATTAATTTTCCTAGGGCTGAACCATCAAGGAGGAAGAAGAAAACCTTGAAAGGATGATGTATATTTATGAAAATTCCTTGACTTTTGACAATGTAATTAGATGTATGCGTGGATGATATAATCCTTTAAGCTGTTATCTTGGAGTTGTAATTTGACTGAGTTTCTATCCATGTTAAATTCTGAATTTTGGCATGAGTTTAGTTCACATCTTAAACTTCAAATCAATAGGTAGCATGTTCAATTTGGATATATGTACGAATTATGATGATTTTTCAAAATTAGAGATTGAAATCTAAAAAAAGTTTTTGACTAATAGAAAAGTAGTAACTTCCGTACAAATATGGCACTATTGTACATTGAATTGGTTTCTAAGATTATTTTTTCCTTAAAGAGAAATTAAAGATCTTTTAGTAGAATTTGGAACCACTCTATTTCATTTTTTTAAAAATTAGTTATGAATTTTTAAAGTTAAACAAAAATTCTGGAATTACTAAGTGAACAGAAAATCTGTAGTAACATCCCAAATCTGTTTTCTTGAGGTTAAGGCCATCCAAAGTAGTCTGATTTGACATAAAATGGACTCTAAGATATTATAGAAGTAAGGTGTAACAAAATCTCATTAGCTTGTCTATATGATGATCAAAGTCTCTATTAAGTCTTGTACATGCAATAGAATCAAGTAATTTCAGTACAACTTTCTTTATCTGTCTGCTGGTCTTTCTCTTTCCCCTGGTTATTTTTAAGAATTTAGTGCTATAATTCTTCTTCACATGACAATAGCAAAAAGCATGTTGATCTTTTCCAAACACGGTTTGCATTGCACCTTTTATTTAGTTGTGTCTATCCAATACTATTATTAATTCTAATAATCCTGTAATATCGTTTATATTACCCAAAAACTATGCCCACTTATCAAAGGTCTCACCTCCCACAATTGGATATGCAAGTAAAAATAATTCATTGTCCGCGTCATATGCTTGTGCTCCCAATAAAGTCTTTTTGTACGAATCACTCAAGGGACATCTATCCACATATAATATAAGTCTAGTATCTTCCAAAAACCCTTTTATACAACAACCATATGCAATAAATACAGCTTAAACTATATTATTTGATAATGCAACTCACTTTGCTACAGTTTCTAGATCACTTTCCTTTAGCCTTTCACATATCCAAGGGATTAACATATAAAATTCCTTTAAACAATCATGAATTTGTGCTAATGCTTTTTCTTTCGCCCTATATGCTTATTGGTAGTTGAGACTCAACCCATATTCTCTTTCCAAATCCTGTCTAATATCATTTGGAGAATTGTCTATGCTAGAACTCAACTCATCTATTATCATTGCTGAAGTAAGTCAGCACCTCTTCGTGTAAGGGACAAATAAGTTGTCTTATACATAATGCAAGTTTTCATTGTTAAATCTTCTTACAACTAAGAATGTATTCTTCTTATCTACACCATATGTTGAAATTCCCATAGACAACCATCTACACAGTACTTCACAATCATCTTCTACTTATCATTCTTGACAAATCGATATGCAAACTTGTGTGTAAGGTTATACTTATATAATGATTTTCTAAAATGTATAGCATTAAGAAAAGTTTGACCTTTTGACATCAACAAATCTGTCCACTTTGAAAAATTCATTATCGCCATTGGGTTGGCAACATTTCCATACCTAGACTTTCTATCGATGTCAGCACACCTTCTATGGGAGATATGTTTATGTTGTCTGTGTCTAAATCCAATACAATTAGATATATTGAGCTTCCAAGAGAAGGTTTGACCAAATCATCTAACCTGCATACACAAGTACAAGTTCTAAGTATTACAATTCAGTTTATGAAAATTAGACAAATTTCTTATCTTATATACAAAATCTTAATAAACCCAATTAAAAACAAGTTACTCTTGTACACTGTCCAACAGTGACATTCGTGTCAAGTCTTTGTCATTCCTGCAACATAAACATTCCCATTGCTATTGTTATACTCAATTAGTTGTCAGACACCAATATCATCAACAAGATCCAAGAATGCTTCCTGGTCAAAACTAATTGTGTATTTCATTTTATATTGAGAAGTCCTTGGCTAGGCATGATTTGCTACCATTCTTTGTAGTTCTTCATATATCATCCCTTCTCTAATCAATCTTCCACTTATAATGTCCCTTCATATATTAATCTTCCTTCTAAGGTCTTTACAAATTCCCTTCCCATATGAAAGATACAAAATAATTGTTTTCTACTATTGGTAGTCATTTATAGTTTGTTGCTGTGCATTATTCAAGTATCAACTTTAATCAACTTTCAGTAATTAAAGATAGTATACGTTTACAATAGGAATTTCAGAATTGAGAATAAAAATATGGGTTTTCACAACGTAATAGCCCCCGTAGCACGTGTACAAATGCTTATTTCTAAAACAATAGTTAATTCTTTAAAGATTGATATAATCGATAAAAGGAAACATTTAAGTAATAATTATGGTAGAGGAAATAAATCATATGATTGAAAACTACTATAGTTATATAAAAGACCTCGATAATCACTTTGAAAAGTCAACTATGGAAGAAAGGACAAAAGTAATCGAATAGAAGTCTACCATGGTTATTAGAATTCATATCCATAACAAAGCACTAGTCATTATTCCGTAATAGCAACAAAAAAAGAAGTTACTATAACAAGAAATAACTAACACCTAATTTTCACATATATATATATATATATCAAATCCATTGTAAAACTTTGGGATCCCAGAAATATAACTAAAACCAGCCATAAATGGTCAAGGGCATTGAAGCCCATCAAAATAACAATCACTACTGCCCATCACAACCTCAACCAAAATAAAAATCATAAGTATTCAAAAGGGCTTTGCCTAATAGCACAATTCCAGAAAGCAACAGAAAATTCAAAATATGCTCAGTATAACAAAAAGTCTTAAAGTTTGGCAATATACATTAAACAAAGCATGTATAACAAAATAGAGGCTTTATTGAGTAGAAAGAGAAACTCAAACCTTGGACAACTTCCCCTTGGGACTAACACATGAACTCTTGCCTGAAAAATGTTAAATAACTCTGGGGTGAGTCAAATTAATCTAGTAACCACAATTCCAATTCAACAAGCATATATGGAGTGATTACAAGATAGCTAAGCGGGGAAAGTATAATTTCAGATAATATATAGTGCAAATATCTTTACAGAAAACAATATATAACAATTCAAAAAAGTAGCTTGCATGTACAGAACTTCATTAACTATCTTTATAACCTCCTTGTAACCTCTGACAGAACCCATGGGCTATTCAAACATAACATGATTCGTTTCTTTAACAAGGCTGCACTAAGCTCTCCAATAATGAGGTGTAATTCAGCCAATGTTGTTGAGACCGGACCGGACCGGACGGTCCGACCGGTCTGACCGTCAACCGGCAACAATGGCGGGCCGTTTTATGTTATTAAGCCGCTTCAAAGGTTTGCCCAGATTAAGCCGTTTTCAGCCGGTATTTAGGCTGGAAACCGGTAAAAACCCGGGAACCGGGACGGTTGGAAGAGAGCCGGCCGGCTAGGGAGAAAAAAGAAGGCAGAGATGGAAAATGAAATCAGGAAAAACAGGAGGAAAAATCTGACATCAATTCACCCTCAACTCTTCAATCTCAGTCTCTTTGTAATGCAGAAACAAACCACTTTGAGAGTGAGAGAAGAAAATCACTTACAAGAAGAGAAGCATGTATCAGCCTCCGGTGGTCTTCGTCTCTCCCAGTTCCCTTGCTCTTCAATCTCGAATGAAATCCTCATTATTCCTCAATACTACTGTTCACTCTATGTTACCTCTTCAGTTCCTCAAATCTCTATCCGCTGCCACACGTTTCCACTGCTGACAATTCACCTGCCACACGTTTTCACCAATCCCCTTCTTTTCACGTGGGGTCATTGATAATAACATAATTACCATATTTTTCAAAATCATCAACATAAAAATTAGCTTTTCTAAAAACTATAATAATAAAATTTAATGATAAATAAATTAAATTTTTATGTTGTGACCAGTATTATACTATATATAATTAATATATTAATATATTTAATTATAACCGGTCCAACCGCGGTTCGACCACGGTCCGACCGTATGAACCATGACCCGCTGTCTCTACCGGTTCATTGTCCGGTCCGGCTTTCAAAACATTGAATTCAGCCAAAAGTTATAGAGTTCACATCGGACCATGGGTTCCCTTTCCTTGGAATATAGAAAGTTGTCATGTCCCTTTGGCTAACCCTTGACTAGGTCAAAGGAAGGGTGATACTGAGGGTCCTAAGAATGTTAAAGTCAGCCACTAGACGCCAAGTGGCGGCTATACCATATAGTATGAAACAGCAAAATTTCACATGATTATATTTCAGCACAACTCAATACAGCTCCATAAGCATTCCAACCATCCAATTTACACAATCCAATGTCCATAAAATATTCTCATATTCAATAATCAATTTCGTTCAACATTAACAAGATAATCACAAGATAAAATCATTCATGTCCACTTAACTAACAAATTTATCAAAACATAGAACACTTTTTATACATAGAACACTATGACATATAATGATAACATTTATAATATCAGCCTATGCTTATAATCATATCAACAAGCATACAAGGTAAATTAGAAAGTGGTTACCTTAAATTCATGACACAAGAACTAAAATGGAAGGATTCAAGACCTAAGAGTTCAAACCAAACTCACTCTACAATAATGAATTTATAAACATATATTAATAAAAAAATCAATTAATATAACATTAAATAGTTTACTAGTTAAATCCCCATACGTGGCTCACCTAAAATTCTTTAGCAAGAATGACAATAATTTCTTTGTTCGTCCAATCATCATTTCAAATCACAATTCCTAGAACTTCTCAACTCTATTTCACTCATTAACATTATTAATAAGGATAATTCCTTTGAATCACCTTGATTCTTAGAAAAAAATAACGATACATCGCTATGCCTCAAATCATCATTACAATCCTATTCTCTTCTTCCATTAATTATCACTCACTCATTAGAGTCATTAAATTATAACTATTTTCCCAGTTTATTCAAAACACTTAAATTCCACTAATTAAAGTTCCCCCAAAAAGCATCAACATTTATATTCTAACAAAATTCTCAAAACCCAACCATTAAATCTTTAATATAATCTCCAATGAACTAAATTAAAGAGCTCAAATTCAAAATTAATAGCATTATTATCACAAATCACAATTCTTCAACCTGGCCCTAACTTATATTTCCTTAAATCAGCCATTTAGATAAAAATCTAGTTCATAAGAATCCTATTCTAACCCCATAAGCTCCATTAATATTATGGTAATAAGTTAAAAAATTCAAATATCAAAAATCTTTCAAACCATAAAAATTTATTTTTCTGTTAAAAGCTAAAAAAAAATTTAAAAGGAAGAAGCCAAATAGAAAAAAATAGGATAAAAATAACTTGCCAAAACATCTTAAAAGAGCTCCAGGCAAACCCTCTTTCTCCATCTCTCTCACTCTCATCCTCGTGGGCGGAGAGCAAAAACGGACCGGAGGCAAAAATAAGGGAAGAACAGGGAAGAGGCAAAAGGGAGTGAATCAATAGTGGGGGACACGTGACCCCACTATTGATTTAAAAAAAATTGCTTAATTTTTTTTTTTTTTTATATAAAGAAAGGGGCAGGGGGGTTTAATTCCCCCTCACATGTCGAACAGAGTGTGGCCACGTGCCACCCACTGTTATAATATATATATATATAAATATATTTTATGTATCTAAATTTTTTTGTTAAGTATATATATTAATTATTATTTAACTATTATTTGTTAACTAAGATTATAATTCATAATTAGATAATTAAGATTAAATTTTAATGATAATTAATTAATCTCAAATATAACTTAAAATTTTGAAGAAAATTAGAATGCTACACACAACAATAAATTGTCATTTTTCTATACAGCTTGAATTTGTACATTTACAATTCAAATACATATTTTCCCAGCTTCAAGTTGCCATTTCTTTGCACATTTACCTATCATATCATCCATTCCAGCATATTCACCCACTTCCTTTTCATTTCTGCCTCCCTAAGTTCTTTCAACAACGCATTATACTCAATGTTCACATTTTCTCAGACACTTTTTAAAAATCATAAACACCCCATGTTTAACATCTTGAAACAAGAAGAAGAAGACAATTTTTTTGTAAAACCAAAACCTCCCTCAGATTTTTTTCTCACTCACTACCTACTTACCCGTGCATTTAAATACTCATTTTAACATTATTCACCCATCAGAATCCACCTATGCTCACCAATTCGAATGAAGAAAATGAAAATTTTGAAAACAAAATTTTATCTTACACACCAAGCAACAGTGACACTGACGATGCAACATCGTAGGCACATTTATAATTTATCTCACTTGTACCAACTTTAACATCGACTTTCACAAATGGCAGAGGGACGCACCTTCAAAATGATGATCGCCTACTACGTTTCCTCAACTCATAGTAGGGGAACATTTCCCTTCATCCCTGCTGCACTACATGGGGTGGGGAAGAAATGGCACGAACTTTCCCTTTTTCCTCTTTCCTCTTTCTTTTACAGCATTGAAAAAGAAAGTCTCATTTTCGCAGGGCATTTTCATCTTTTACCTTTTGGAATTAATTTCACTTTCTCCTCTTAGTCCGGCGGTAAGGTTTCATAATGTTTTGGGAGCTCTTTGAAATAAATTGGCTATAGTGGTCCTTCATTGAAATTTTTCCTAAAACAAAAGATATATATCACCTAGCTTATATATTCTCAATCATTCATAAAATCACTCACCAAGCTTATACCAAAATATGCAACAGACAAGTAGTACTACTTGTCTGGTCTCCTAGCCACTCAGTCAAATCACAATTGGGACCTGTGCAAAGTGTAGTCTAGCTGCTAAATATGAGGCTCTAACTCTCCCTCTAGGCTACCTAAAGAATTACTCAAATTCCTGCCCATATAGTTTGTCTAAGGTTCAGAGCAAGAAGTTGCCAATAACCCTTTTAGGGTTCAATTCTTAAGTTAATCTAGCTTGGAATAATACTTAATTACCTAAATAATTCACAGGGATGCCTCCGGTCTAGTGTGTCCCTTTTCAAGCATCTCTCCCTATATGTTTCTTAAGCTCAGTTAGCTCTAGTGAAGAAATATGATATGGATATTAATATAATATATACACTACTTCTCATTTTTAATATAAGAGTTAGATAATTAATCTGTAAATATTAAAAAAAATTAGTTAAACTAGTTATTTGTAATAATTATGTTTAGTTTTTCTAGAATATCTTTTCTAATTATGTACTACTCCGAATTTTAAATATAATATGTAATTTGTAGTATAAATTATATTACAAACAAGATCTTATATTTAGAACTAGTGGTAGTACATTGTAACTATCTTTTTTTATGGAAACTCCCTTACTATGTGCAATAAATAAAAATATTTTGAAAAAAAATTATAAGTATAAAAGCCAAAGTTGATTAGAGTTTTATATTTAAGACCAAAATAAAATCTTTATCTAACTATTATATTTAGCCTATGTTTGGTATGAGGGAAATGGAGGGGAAGGGAAGGAAAGAAAAACTCTATTGAGCTCACTTTAAAAAATTAGAGAAGTGTGGTATTAAAATTTTAATAAAAAGAAGACGTAAGATAAAAGAATAACAAAAATCAATTGAAAACTTTTAACCCCAATTCTTCAATTTTTAAAATTAAGCTCATTAAATTTTTCTTCCTCCACATTCCCTTCCATTTCCCCACACAACGGGATAATAAAAATTATCATATTCTTCAACGGAAAAGGAGACACATGATATAGGCCTACGCTTAGGCTATTAGTGCGTGGGTTTCTTTTGTTTTTCCTTTTTTGCCAGCTTTTTTTTTTTTTTTAGGAAAAAATTGGGGGAAATGAATTGCAAAAAAAAAAAATTACATCGAAGGACAGTGGATAAAGAAAAGATGATTTTCATACAACATTATCTGAATATAAGAAACTAATTTATACATACAAAAAATGACTTGCATGTAAAAAAAGTTAGTTGTATGAAGGGAAATTCAGTTACAAATCACGTAAAAAAAAAAAATGACTGCATACAAGGAAAGACTAAGTACACATCAGAAAAATTAAGTTGTTCAAAATCTTTAGAGACTATTTTCCAATTAATTTCTTATGAGGGATTTATTCTCCCAATTTTTCCCCTTTTTTTTTTCTTGGTTATTAATAAAAATGACTTTCCTTTGAAAAAAAATCCCCATGGACAGGTTGTACTTTTCAGCTAAACGTGCGTACACTGCCAGTCTGCCACAATGGATACCTCCCTGTCATCGAGAAGATCAGGCGAGGAACTGTCAAACGGGACTGCGGGACTCACTGCTGCCTTTGAATTTGAATATGGTAATGGATGTGGAAAGGCCACGTAGAGGCCGAAGCAGCCATGTGCATATTCCTTTTTATACATCCTGCCTTCTGAAGTTTCTCTACTCATGAGGAATTCAATTTCTCAGCTCCTTTTCCACCGCCAAAACATATACCGTTTGGCTTGCAACAGAATTTCTTCATCCTCAATAATGGAGAAAGTTTCAGCGGGTAATCAATCATCATATTCATATCTGGGTTTTCTATTGCGGGAATTTTAGTATTGTTTTTGTGGTTCTGTCTTCGCTCACTGTCGCTGTATTTATTGCTTAAAACCTGAGACATAATCTCACTTCACGTCTCATTGTCTTTGTGTTGAATTTTTAAATCACCGTTACCCAATTCCAGCTATCTAAGGTCAGGTTCATCGCCTATCTTCAATATTCAAGTTGAGCAATCGTGAGGGGAATTGAACTGATGTTATTAACGAAGCCAAACTGAACTAGTTTCTTCGGTTGTCGCGTATTTTGATTGGGCTTTTGTAGTTATTTGCAGTCTTGTGTGGGAATAAATTTCTTCTTGTTTTCTTGTTGATTTCGTACGATAGTATAGTTAGACAATTCAGCCTTGTTTTGTCTTTCAGATGCGGGTGGATACAATCAGAAGACTCAGGCAAATTTTAAAGAAGCATCCGATGATAATTCAATAAAACGCATGTCTGATGACATAATGCCTCACATCCTGCGTCTGTACGTCTCCCTCTTTAAACTCCCCAAAGTTACACTCAAACGAGTAGAATTTTAACATTATTCTCTACTTCCTGTCTACTTATAATAGTTGTCACGAACATTTAGACTATAAAGGCCGGTAAGGAAGCTGTTATACTACCTCCAATAACTTGTTCTCTTGTCAGGATTTCTGTCAATCATGTTAGAATAATGGGTTTAGGATGTGGATTGGGAAGATGATTTAGAGCTTGCCAGCTCTTTTGTTTCCTGTGGTACATAATATCGCGTTTATGTACTCGGTCTTAGACACAGGTCATTTAACCTTTTATAAAGAGTTGGACATTTCAAGTATTCTATCTTTGCTAACTACAGAAAGATTTCTTTTGGAGTTTGTCATGCAAATAGGGGTGTTATCATATCATTCAACCTCTATAATTACTGTTGAGTATTTTAATAAATTATTATGATGTTAATAGCAATAAGGTGAGTAGGCAGCCCAACATTAACAATTCTGTCTGATAACAAATATAAATTGATATGTGATTGTGATTATAAAGTTGCATAAGAATGTGTTCCTTGTGGTTGGAAATGTCATGGAGAATCATGTGGAGCAACAACCGTTGGAAATCAAAATCAGACATTGGAAGTAATAACAAGTAATAAGGCCTGAACAACAAACAACCACTAAAACAAAGCAAACTTAAAACTAGGTCAAGTATAAATATGGGCCAAGGCCCAGGACTCAACTAACATGCTGAAGAATAGACTGTTTTCTTTCCTGCCTCTAAGTTCTTCCTACCATATCTTCCTTAAATTGAAGCATTCTTATCAATAGGCTCGCCTTTTTACTTTAATTTCTTTCAATATTTCATATGTTTCAAATCATTAGATAGATACACTTCATTTTTCTAGACAACTTCCCTGCACTTGTCTGATTTTAGGATTTTTCACTAAGCTTGCAATCTCCTTTGTGCCTTATTTCCAGCAAATTGTTGTGGTCTTTCCAGGTACGGATCCTCTGCAACAGCTGTTGACTTCGATATATATGCCCCAGATGCTTCCTTTGAGGATCCCCTTATGCACGCACATGGGTATGCATTTTTTTTTTTTTTTTCCATGGAATAGCCTCTGCAAATGCGAACATGTCATTCTAAATATTCTTGTAAGTAGAGATATTGTTCTTATATAATTTAAAATATTGAATATTGATCCTGCAGGGTGAAGCAAATCAAATCAGCATTCTATTCTCTTCCCAAGGTTTCTATTTTGCTTTGTGTTTATCATCATTTTGTCTTTAGCTTTATGATCCTCTGCTTTCAAATTCTTAGAGGATGTGTTACATCTAAACTCGATCTTGCTCCAAGGAATATTTGGTTGAGGTTGTGACATGAAAGTTGTTACATCCATACAATTAGGTGTTAGACATTTCCACCTTTCCTTGAATCAGAAAATTATAGATCCATCTCTCATGAAGATCTCTTAATATAGGGGAAATTTTGGTCAAAATATAGAAAATACAGACATACATTATCATTTTTGTCAATTATTTATTTGCGATTTGTTTTTTTGGCAACCATTTAAAGTGCTTGCTTGATTTTATTCATGCCTTTGTTTGTACTAAAATAAAGATGGTCCCTTGATGTTAATTTTGGTACTGAAGGAGCATAGCGATATGAGCTGGTTCTTGGTACGATATCTCCTCCTTGGCTCCTTGTAAATCAGTTTCACTATTACTTATTTTTGCTTACAAGATTTTATGCGCCCTAATCTGAAGTGGTAGAGATAAATCCAGATCATACTTCATTTATGTGGATCATTAAGCGCTGAATAGCACTAAATATTTGGATTAACAATAATAGTGAAGGTTATAAGAATTATTCAAGGGTTTCAAGGGTTGGTAAATATAATTATGGTTCATGATAGAGAGAGGATTCCTTTTTATGAGTTATGCTGTCATTTTCTTTTCTTGGGCTCTCTTCCGTATGGTTTTGATGCTTGACCACTTTTTCCATACATCGTAGGTATTTAGGGAGTCAAGGATTGTGGAGTACAGTGTTGAAGAAAATGTGATCTCACCGGGAAAACAAGAGGTTGTCAGAATTTCTCTCACTTAGATGCAATTTATCATTCTTTAATCTTCTATATATTCAATACTGTTATGAGCAAATGCATGATCCATATTCATGGGGTATTGTATGCAGATATTAATAGACAATAAGCAACACTACAAGTTCTTGGGGAAGGATATTGATTTGGCAACACTTATTAAGTTATATGTTGTGAACGGCAAAGTTATTCGCCATGAAGACTGGTATGCGCGAATCACCTTCACACTTCTTTCTGCCTGCTTTCCTTTTTCCTTGTTTATTCAAGTTGACGTCTTTATTTTTATATTCTTTAATGTAAAAGAAAGAATATGCAATCTTCTTTTTAAGATTACATGAAATTTTTTACCTACGAGAACATCTACTAGCATTAGGAGAGGGCAAAATAAAGCTTTGCTTGTCTTATCGTCTTACACGTTGATTTGTTTAGTTGTAGTAGCAAGCATGGGAGCATGCATTTGCATGTCCGTTAGATGTTTATTGTGTTTTTAATATCCCACATGATGAAGTCATAACTGTCACTATTTACTGGTGGCAATTACAGCTTATTAAGCTTGTCCTAGGTATCCTAAACTTCAACTGAGGCAAAACCTCAAAGTAAGATGTTTTGAGCAGAAATTTAAAACTTGAGTAATCATGAAGGAGATTACACGCCACTTGGTGGATATGACATATACAAAATTGAGGGTGAGGAGAATAGTAAGACAATGCCACTTCCCATGATTATCTCCTTGCCTTGATATGTCAAAACCAAACTTTTCTTATGCTGAAGCAGAAAAAACGAACACAACCTCCTTTATCATATCCCTATGATAGGAATTTGGTAGCGTAGGACACCAGGTGGCACATCAAGTAGAATGGGATGCTCATAATAATTGTTTAACCCAACATTTAACCAGTTTTTAGAAGAATGATAAAGTAACAAGAAGAATTAAAAGCTCAGAGGATAACAGTTACCTTAACTTAGTTGTATGCATCTGCTGGTGTTGAGACAAATACCCAATGATAACAGTTTCCAACCTAAATTAATGAAATTTGTGAGATTTATGACTTGATGCCTTAAAACCGGAGGATAATGTTTCCAATGGTTGAATTCAATCTTTCTCTTACCCTAAGCAAACAATAATAGTTTGTCCTGTATCACTAATATTGAACCTTGAAATCAACTAGGTGGGACAAAAAACCACTCCGGAATAAGGAAACAGTGAAGCTGCCTCTGCTTGGCCGGGTGGCAGAAATGGCCCGAAGAGGTTCAATGCTGGCAACACACGTTTTGATGAGGTTTGGGAAGGATCCAAATGCGTGAGTGACTTTACACTTCAGGGGAGTTGTTTGTGTGTGTGTATAGAACTTCATCATATACCACCTTTAATCCTTAATATAAGACTCAATTGACTAATTTGGAGAGATTAAAGAAGTTACTACGTTACTTTAAAGTATTTATATTTATCTTTTTTTTTTTAAAACTAATTTGCCTCACTTATTTATTGATATATAATCTAATAATATACACGAGTATTTTAGAGAAATCAAATAACATATGCTATAATTAAGTGATTTAATAACTTCCTTAATTTTTTCAAATTAGCCAATTGGGTCTTATATTAAAAACTAGTATACGCGTTTCTATAAAGTGTTTGATTTCAAGTTTTTGATCTTTTCATCAAGCCATATATGTTTCTGTTTGCTCTTTCTTATGGCTTTTGTGTGGAGACTTTAAGAGGATTTATGTCAATGTGTTGTATATACAAGCTATTAAGTTCAGAGCTAATGTTTTATACGAAACTTGAATTGATGTGAGTCGTTTTACATGCTTCATGAGCAATGCAGTCTCCTGCGGATATTTGTGGAATCATGGCAATATATTGCATAGAGTAGAATGTAGTTATATATTGTTGAGTTTTTGAGAATTTTATGATATAATTTAGAGATACAAGAGTCATTATGCAAAGCGAGTGAAGGATTTGCTAATGTACTATATATATTATATAAATTTATAAATTTATTTTTATATTTAGAGAAAGAATAAAATGAAAAAAAAAGTTAAAAATATCAAATAAGAGAATTAAATACTAAGAGATTTCAAGACTTTATTGGCAAAAAAAAATCTCAAGAATTCCAATTTTTCAAGTTTGATTCATAAATTATGCAACTCAATTTATAAATATGAAAATTAGACGCCATATCCCATGCATTGCACGGAATGACTCATGAGTATAAAACAACTAGGAGTGTTCAATTGTGTCCCGTCTTTGTCCAGTCATTTTGGGACAGGACAATCTCGTCTCAGAAGCTTTTGGGACGGGATGAAATTGTTTCAGGATGGGATGGAACTCGAGATGGAGTGTCCCGTCCCAATATATTATTTTTATTTTTAGTTGTTATATATTTATTTATAGTATTTTGGTAATGATATTTATCATTGTTACTTTTTAATTGTTATAAGTTTGTTTTTATATGGATTACATGATATTCTTTGTAGTGGAATATTTAGGTTTGTTTATTTTTTGTCTCTCATGATTACAAAAAACATTTTTTTCATCATTGTTTCGTCATTTTTATATATTTTCCCACATAGTTTTATTATAACCTTTTAAATTTCCCGTATTGTTAGTCTTCAAATTGAAAAAAAAAAAGAAAGAAATGAGACGTCTCTATCCCGTCCCAGTTATGTCCTGTTCCAATTAAAACGAGACGTTATTAGGAAGGGAACAGATAGGAGACGAAAAAGCTGTCCTGTCCCAATTATCGAGACGGGACTAGGACGGGGTCATCCATGTCTCGTCCCATCCCATTAACAACCCTAAAAACAACAATGGGATGGGATATTGACATGTCAAAATGTTTTAACGTCCATATTTCATTAAAAAAATTTTGGAATGGAAAATATTATTTATGAATTACTAAAATAAAGTATTGATGTAGAATAAAAGAAAAGAGAATAGTTTTTTAACAGAGTTTCCTATAAACTCTTAGGATATAACAACTATATTTATTGCAGTCCCTCATCTGATTCACAGGAGGTGCATATACTTGGATATAAAATTTTAATCATCCAAACTTAAGTGATATTGCTTTACAAATTTTTGGTTCCGTTTTAATTAAAGAAAATTTCATTTTTCCTCCATCCGAAAACTTTTGTTAACATTATTATAAAAATATAATTTTTCTTATTATAAGAGTTATCAATAATTTGTCTACACGTACAGTACAATATAGGATGGAAGTTATTTAAAAGTGCCAAAGTGTCTATGCTAACTATTGTAATACAACTTTTGCTTTGAATAATAAGGCACATGATAATTTGAAAAAAGAAAACATTCAAAGTAAACATCTTTCAATATGATACGTCTAATTAGTAAAAAAAAAAAATAACAGTGGACTATATAGTGTAAATAGAAAATTATTCTTAAGTACCCATTTCTCCTCCTTAATGCCCACTCCCGGGGAAACCCCCCGGGCTCCCCAAAAAAGGAATCTCTTTGTAGGTTGTAGCTATTTATTTTTTTTGAAAAAAATGTTAACAATTTTGTAGCAGTAATATTTTAAGTATTTCCAAGGTCAAATTTTTTTAAGTATATTTAATCTATTTCTTTTATGAATAAGTTTATAGATTACATTTTAGGTGATGAACTAACAATCCATCTTACTACTTTATAATTAGTAGTCCAATTAATAACTAACAATTAATAAATAGGAAAAAAACCGAGTGATTCTATTAATTTGTGAATAATATTGGCAAGGAAAATTTCCGGAAGCTTGAATAACACATTCTTTGTTTTAGTTTTTGGAAGAAAAGTTCATAGTTATTCGTCCATTAGTATTATAATTAATTAAAAAAATCACTTAGTAATGTCAACAAATTTAAAACTTACGAGAGTATTTCACGCGGAAGCGATTTCCATGGTCTTTTTAAATATACCAACCCAACTATTTCTCCCAATTCCATTTCCATACTCTTAAATTCTATCACACCAATAGTTCTTTGAATCATTCCACAAAGTGATCAATTTTTCATTTTTCAAGATAGGAAAAAAGGGAGTTCTCTAAATTATTCACACAAAGTGATTTATGATCTTTTCATTTTTCAAGATATGAAAAAGAGTGTAAGCTTACGTAATTTGTTTATAGTTTCTAAATTATTTCACAAATAATTTATGGTCTTTTCATTTTTTTTAAGATGGACTTTTTCAAGGTGATTTTTAAAATTCAAATTTAATGTTAGGTGATTATGAGAAATAAATCTATTGAAACAATCAAGACCTGTAATATAACTTATTATGGAGTTTTTATATTGATTAATCATCACAAAAAAGATACGTGAATGTAGATTCTCTAACTTTATTTTATTTTATATATTAATATAAAATAGATATTTTCATATTATATTCAACAATTAATAATATTAATTGAAGTAGTATAGTGTTAGATTATTATACTTGATAGACTGGGAAAAAAAAGATTTCAATAACAAATCATATCAAAAGATTAGTTATATAATCCCCCTCCACAAAATAAAAAAGATATCTACAATTTATTTTTCGGATAGGCATGATCAAGTTGTACTATGAATATCACAAACCGCGAACATTAATCTTTTGCAGAGAAATGGAAGGCCAGCAGCCCCATACGCATTGACCTCACATAGGAGCAAATAAGAACTTTGTTTTTTTTTTTTTACTAAACTATAGGTATCCTCCTATTGGAGGCTATCCTATTCGAAACACTGTCAGGTACTAAATGTGGATACCTCTCCCAGCAGGGATTCAAACTTTAGTTTACCATATTATGGTAGACTAACTCCTTCTGCTAGACTTAACCCGGTTGATAACAAATAAGAAACATAAATACCTACCTTCACTGCCTCCCAAAAAAGTAGATGCTAAACAACAAAACATGAATTGTGCCCCGTAAACTTTTGGAAAAAAATCTGACAAAAACAAAGACTAAAATTGTCACTCCATCTGGGTTAAATAAATGCTCATCTAATCTCATTAATAAGATTAAAAAAAACTTTAAACTACAATAACTCTATTAAAATATAACAATTTTTTTAAACTTTACTCGTATTTGATATATATATTTTTCAAAAAAATAACTATCTATATCATAATAAATAAGAACAAACTAGTATATTCATGCTAAAAATTTAACGAAAAGTGACTTATAAATAGGACTAAGAAACCTTCTCTCTCTACTTTATAAATAGGATCAGAGAAGTAAGTGGTTATATCCTTAATATTTTAATAATGGTTGAAAACTAACAAAAAATTCAAAAAAAAAAGGAGTAAACAAATATATATGTTAAATTGTAATTAAGATACACCTGGCTGTATGTTTAATTTTGATATGCGTACAGGGGCTATCAGTAATTTTTTATTATCTCTATAGGGACTAAAAGAGGACTAAAAGTTTATTTTTTAAAATTAAAAGATCAAAATAAAACTTTGGATAAAGTTAAAAAACTAAAAGTATATTTTAGTCTTCTTTTCTTCGTTGGAATGATTTTTTAGTTTAATCTACGGATAATATCCTTCCTTTGGAATTTCTAAAATATTCAAGTGGCATTTTGGAAGATGTGAATGTTAAATGATGAATGAGTTTTCGGCTTTTCATAGCCCCCCCAAATTGATAATTTCTCAGAGACCGTCAATTCCTTTGATTTGTTGTTTGAATTAATGTACAGTCAAATCAAATAATATATATTTTAACAAAATATATAACAAAATATATTAAACAAGACATTCCTTTAATTCCAAAATTATCAGATTTAAATTATGATTTTTTAACAATTATAGTTGTTCTGAATATTAAACTTCATATGTTAACATTTAATAATATTTGATCACTATTCAAGAGCTCAATATCATTATTTTTTGTTAACAGTTTTTAAAATTAGAGGACTAAAAATTTATTTTTAAAGTTAAGGGACCAAAATAAAATCTTATGTAAAGTTAAAGATTAAAAGTATATTTGAGCCTTATTTCTTTCTGTTATGTTTCTTTTAAAAATCTTAAGAAGGTTCTACTTCAATCCTTTTTTTTTTTTATAATTTTGCGTCCACCTATCTAATAGATAATAGTGAAAATTTGAAAAATGATTCTCTCAAAAACAAAAAATGTTTTTGGAGAAACAAACTGTTGACCAAGAGTATCTTTAAAAATAAAAAAAATGGACCTCTTTGAATTCCATGCAATACAATTAGAGAATATCTATTTCGACTTCTTTTAAAAAAGTTTCCCTAAATTCTATGATCATGAGACATGTTAAAATGGATATAAGCCCCAAAACTTCAAATAAAGAAAACTAAAAAAATTATAATTATAGGGAGGGTCAAACATCTGAAAACACCTCATATCTTACGTTGTAAAACTGAAAAGATACTCCTCCGATCTTAAAGATAAAACCCTTATATATACTAGTATAGATTTTATATTTAGTACCAGAGAAGTATTAAGTATCCCGGCATGTACCATTCATGGTTGCTCGCCTTCAAAGTGATCGTAACAACACCGCCTCACTGATACAATCTAAAGCTACTGGGCTCCACCAGCTCGAATCCGAGGCTTCAGCCATTCAAACACTAGAAAATGCGAAATTACGTTGCCAATTCGCTCTGTCATGAAACTCCACGGTGCGACGGTGCTAGCCTGGCTGCACAGATTTCATGACTCCAACAACAATGGCATCAATGCTAGGAACGCTACTAACATCTTGCTGGTCTCAAACCTACCACAAAAAAATTAATCAGTCTTAAAAAACGAAATCTATTTAACATGGTTTTGGAAGAACATACAAACAAACACCTAAAAGTGAAAGAACTCATTGCCTACCTGCCATCATGATGATGGAACTCAAAGACCTCAACCACGTTCCACAAAGCCAAGTAGTGTCAGCATGCACATACACAAGAAATACAAGCATAGAGATATGTATCACGATATCCTGACCTCATGGATGCCAAAGAAATCTCTATAGAGCAATCCATTCTTGTGGATGACCCTCTACAACAAAGAAAAAAGGATAACAACCAACACCAAACAACTAAAACAAAAAAAGAAAAAAGAAACAAACAATAGCACCACAACACAAAAGGCCCCCAACAACTCCATATTTATAAGATCACCAACGCAAGAAAGACCCTACTCTCCCAAAACATAGGAAAATGGAAACAAAAAGACTGATAATAAATAAAGATAAAACTATTAATGCATATATATGTATCTAGATTGAATACAGAGATATCACATCAACAATCAATAGCCAATAAGATGTAAAAGAAAACACTGTCCAAGACAATCATGTGAACTAATCACAAAACTGCTACAAGATTTATAGGATATAGATATGACTTGTAAAATAAATTGCTAAATTTGACTCGTAAGTATCAAGTTTGACATGTAAATATTAATTTGTTTGAAAAACTTTCCATATTTAATCTCATGACATTAGACTTGTGGTTTTTCCATTGTTGTAGGTAAGTCATACATAATCACTTTATAGTCATCACATATTTTTGCCTGACAAATTTAATTTGTTATTTTTTTTTGCCATCAAAAAATTAAGGGAAAATCGTATATAAATAATAATACCTTCAAATGTTGAAAAATTCAAATCAATGATTTTTTTTTTAAAGATTTGGGGGTATTTTGCTACTTTTCTAAAAACTTTTCCACCAAAACTAACAATAGTCATCTCATTTAATGGTTTTGTATTTTTTGCAGCAGTTTTAAATTTCATAGTTAGATTTGCACCCAAAAAAAAGTATATAATATTAGGCGTGCTTTTAAAAAATGTTTATGGGCATTTTTGGCACCTTAACCCTAATATTTTCAATATTTATATAAATATAATTTATTCAAAAACTAAAACTAAATAAAATAATTAATAATTTAAAAAATAGGTTAAAATCATCTGCTGCTTTGAATTATTTTCTATAAGCATTCAATACTCCAAACTAATTTTTGAGGCACTCAATAATCAATACTCTGAAAAATTGGATTCAAACTCCTTTTTCTTTTCCTCTCAAGATCCCTTCTACACCCTTAAATTAAAAATAAAAAATGAATTAGTTCAACTAATGAGAGTTGAATCTGATAAAAAGGACTAGTATTTCATAATATGGCAAATCAATATTCAAATTTTTATTGAAAGATATGTCTATTTATACCTGATAATGTTTGAATATGATTATCTCTAATAGAAAGATATTTGTACTCAAAAAAAAATAGTTGAAATGTAATGATAATATCTTATAAAATATTATTTATAATATTACAAAAATATAAATTCTTGAATTTAAGTATTTAAAACTTAATTTGGACACAGTGTTTAGAAAATTTTAATTTATAAAATATTTTAACAATATTTTCATAAAATAGGCTAAAGTATGTATTTGATCCTTTATTTTTATACAATGTTCCAGTTTAATTCCTTTACTTTAAAAAGAATATTTTTAGTTTTCTAAACCCTAAAATTATAATCTTTAATGATGATTTTTTTTATAACAATCATAGTTATTTTGAAAAGTGAACTTAAAATATTAGCATTTGAGAATATTTTATTAATATTCAAGATCTCAGTATAATATTTTTTATTAACAGTTTAAGATTAAAAGATTAAAACTATATTTTTAAGTTTAAAAACTAGATTGAAATCTGATTCAAAATTAAAAGATTAAAAATATATTTTAGTTTAAAAATATTATATCCGAGCCACATATTTTTTAAAATATATGCCGAAAATCCAAATCATTGGCGCAAAAAAAAAAAAAAAAAAAGTGCCCAAATAGACGACCAATCTCTGATCAGCACTTCTTGATCGAAGTTCATTCGCAGCTTCACCACGTCACCACGTCGCGTCG
>NW_021633356.1:0-42188 GCF_004799145.2 Neltuma alba | reverse complement strand
AATTTTTGTCGCTTATTGGAGTTTCATTGGCCAACTTTAATTGATTGTTTTTTCTCTGTTTTTTTTTGTTGGGTTCACATTGAACAAAATTCTTTTAATATTCAAACTGTAGATGTGAAGCACGCAGAGGTTTATTGGAGTTTGTAAAGGAATCTAAATAGGCATTGGAATTAAAATGAGAATAAAAAATGTGTGTAAATTTTAAAAGCACATTTAATGTGTAGAAGTCTGCTAAAATAAATAATTTGTAAGAGAAAATAGGTGATTAATTGGGTGTAAAATAAAAATATGAATTAATTGTTCAGATATATTTTAAAATGTGTCATATAGAAAGAATGCAAGACATTTAAAAAATCAGACCTTATAAATAAGACTTGAGAGAATGCCAACATTTATAAAGCAAGTATGGGCAAAAAACCAGTAAATCAATGTTGAATAGATTTGGATCACCCATAGGCCGAACTAGTTAAAAACCAACTAATTAGATCATGGGCCTGAGGTAAAAAAAGCTTAGTTCACATAGCTTGCAACAAATAACTTCTTTATCAGTATAGGTTTAGCGGAAAGGGTTAGGTTTTTAGAATGTAGTAAATTAAAGTTTGAATTTTCACTAAGAGAGGTACTCATATTTAATACCCAATAATACTTTAAACAGAATTGTTCCCAATCAAAAGATACTTATCCCTGGTCCCAAAAAAACAATCTTCCTTTTGAGGAGAAAAAGAGAGAAGAAAAATGATTATGTGAAGATGACATGCAAAGCCAATATACATTGACCTATAAAATACATACACACATTTGAAAGATTCTTCTCAAGGTTAAAAAAGATTACTAAATAAGTAATTACAAAGGAATAATGCATTCAAAAATTCTAAATTATAAAATTAAGAATAAAATGGCCAAAATTTGGAAATTTATATTACTTACATATATCCTCTTTTAAATTCCTCAATTTAAATTTAACATTATCAAAGTTTTAATTTTTAAGATTAAACTTTTTAGGACTAATTTTCTGTTAAGTTACAACCTAATTGAAATTGTCATGCCAATTTAATGAATATTATTGGACATGCTATGTGAATTAAAATGGTTAAGATATAATCTAAGAAATTTTTTTAGTAGTTTAGATTTAATATTTATAAAATTATCTTTTTAAAATTTTGTATTGCAATTTAAAATTATCATTACTTTATATGTTTTTGGCTTGAGTGTCCCAGCAATGCACATGTCTTAAATTCTTATTATAATTATAAAATCATGCAAAACACTTAAATTTAACTCACTTAACTTGGGAAAATGACAAATCCAAACCTTGAATGATGTAAACTTTCAAAACTCAATGTCTTTTTTTATAGAGATTAAATCATAATATTAAACAATACGTTGTATATTATATATATATATATATATATATATATATATATATATATAACACTCAAGTTCAAAGAAGAACAATCAAATTTTAGCGCAATAAGTTCTTACAAAAATAAATTTTTATAGTATTAGAACACTGATACCACTTGATATGAGGATGGTAACAAGAAAAGGAAAAATAATAATAATGAAAAACAAAAAGACTAAGTTGTGTGGACAAGAAGATTGGGCAAATGTTGAGACAAGACATTCACCTGAGGATGAGGGAGCCAATGATGCACATGAACCCCAAATTCTGATTGATCTTATCCCTTTCATTTTCTTTTCTTGACAAATGTTAAAGTATCATCTTCTTTAACTTCAGTATGGCTCAATACGTCCCTCTACCCGTTATTCAATAGCACTATCTTCTTATTTTTAAATGAAGACTCATTTGACTAGATAATTAATTCTTTTTTGGGAGAATTAGAGAAAAAGACCAATGAAAAGTGATATTCATAAAAAAAGATCATAAAAATTAAATTATTTAAAAGGACCAAATATTCAAATATAAATTTAAAGATACTATATTGTTTCTATTCAAACCTCGTACATTTTCTCTTATATTTCTCTCGCATTTTATTTTAAAACTACTGCAAATAATAAATTTAACTAAATTAAATATAGTTTCTTTCAAAATTTACAACCCACATAAAATAAATAAAAAAATATACAAACATTTTTCAGTCATGTAAAAATTAAAATTTTATTTTCTTTATAAAAAATTAAATTTTTTTAAGATCATCGCAGACTTTAATTAAAGATAAAAATTATATTATTTTATTAAAATTTAGATTATTATTAATTCATTATATAAGAAATATTTAAAATATTCAAAGAAAATGATTTCTTTAAATTTCTTAACGTTACATGAATTTTTTTATATAATTAGGTGGTTTTAGTTAAATGATTTTGAGGAGGGGTCTTACAAAAGTATAATAAATTAACTGAATTCTTTAAATTTCTTATCATTACATGATTTTTTTAATTTTAAATCTGATATAAATAAAAAAATTATACAAATTTTTTTTGAATTTTTTAAAATCATGCACATAATAAATTAAATATTAATCTAAATTTTGATAAAAGTATATAATTTTATTTTCAATTAAAGTTTATGAAGGTTTTAAAAATAAAACTTTAATTTTTAGATGAATCAACATTGTTTGCATATTTTTTAAATTGATTTTTACGTAGGTTGTAAACTTTAAGAAAAATCAGGTTTAATTTAGTGAAATTTGGTAATTTACATTAGTTTTAAAAATAAAATGTAGGAGGGAATATATGAGAAAATATAGGAGGTTTAGATAGGGAAAATATGATATTTTTAAATTTATATTTGAATATTTAGTCTTTTTGAATAATTTTAATTTTTATAATCCTCTCCCATAAATATTATGGCCTATTGGTCGTTTTCTCTAATTCTCCCTTCTTTTCTTGTTTCCTGAGTCATCCTTAATATCCCCTCATTTGGTCATTTTTCAGACTTTTTGACAGTGTTACCTAGTCACTGGACATGCTTTTAAAATTTAATTATATAATCAAATTATACATAATCAAATTATTATTTTATTTTACTGTAAAATATTATTTATATCAATTACAAATATTTTTTAAACAGAATAATTTTCTCTAAATTTGTATTTACAGAGTACTTATATTCTAATTTAAAGAGTTTATTAAAACCTTCTTTAAAGTTTTAGTTATATATATACAAATTTTAAACACGATAAAAATTATTTATTCTTTTTTCAGTCTAAAAAAATCATAAAATATGAGAGATTACTTAGAAGAGATAAAATAATTAATTTTTCTTTCTAATTAAAGAGAGCAGTCTGGTTATTTAGTAACATTCAGAAATCTATAATGATGAGGCCACATGGCTTAATTAGAAATTTATTAAAATATAGGCCTTAGTTTAGATTTAGATATTTAAGCCAGATTTTATTAGGATTCTCTCGTGAACATCATAAAAAAATCTTAATAAATACTGCTTTAAACTTGTTAAAAAGACATATATTTTGAAATAGACAGAGAAAATTTTAATTTCTTTTAGCATTATAAATTTTTAAATAAATCAAACCGAATTCAATTAAATTTACTATTAGAATTGTTGGCATAAAAAATTTACTATAAGAATTTATGGAGAATTTACAAAAAATGTATGCATCAGCGTTCGTTTAAATTTATTTGTTTTGTTATAATATGATCACTCAAAATCTAGTTATTAATCACATTTCATTATCCTTTTTTTTTTTTTTTTTGCAATTCTAGTACAGCAGTACTCAATCGTTTTATTTATTTTTCTTTTTATAATGTCTCAAAATTGAACCATATAGACTTTTTAAAATTGATGTTTTTATACATTTATTTTCCATGCATCTGTATTGCTGTAATTCTCTAGTAATTGCAAGAAAAAAATCCTTACATATTTGAATAGAGCCACATCGTTTAAACTATGTTGAACGAGAACGAAACCATTCAAATCATTTTAATCCTAATTAACTGATGAATCATTTAAAACCGTTTACATTTTATTTGCTTTTGAAAAAAAACTCTTAATTAAAAAAAATGAAAAACTTAGCTAATTAGGATTGAGAGGTTTATTTTTTCTTAAAAACAAAATAAAATGTGAATTATTTCAAACAAGCCATAAAATGTGTTTTCCTTCGAAAGAGTTCACGATATGACATTTTTTTTTCAACGAAGGAAAACAAACAAGAAAAACAACTACGTTCCCACATGTTCATTCCACAACATCGTTCTAAAGCTCGTGGGTAGGTTTGAGAACACCCATAGATCCATTGCCATCTTACTAGCCTCCTTCGCCAAGTAATCTGCCAGAGCATTGGCTTCTCAACAACAGAGGTTCACGTCCCACCAACCAGTTTCTTTCAACATGCTGTTGATTTCAATCAGCAAGGCAGCATCTGGGACATTCTTAGGATGCATTTAGCATGAGCTTGATTTAAAAAATTAAATAAGATTAAAAGTTTTTAATTAATTTTTTTACTCGTTTATCTTACATTCTTAAGATTAAAGGTTTTTAAAAAACTGAATAAATAAGATTAAAGGTCTTTATCTTACTCTGGATTGCTCAATTTCAATCTAACAAACGATTGAGATGGGTGATAGAGAGGAAGGGATAGAAAGGGTAGAGGAGGAGAAAAGCCAAATCCACAAATTAAAGATGGCGTATAACTGGTATATTATGATTTTATTTAATGTTACTCCTCCTTTTATAAGACCCAATTTGACTTTTTATTGGTCCTAATTATAAGACCCAATCCATTTTCTCTCTTATATTTATGCATTTTTTTCCAAGATAATCCTTCTAATAATGATAGTTTTAGCCAATATACTTAATTAGAAAGAATATTTTAGGAATAACAACACTTATTTATTATAAATAACCAACTTAACTTACTTCCTTAATCTCCTCAAATAAGTCAATTGGGTCTTATAATTAGGACCGGAGGAGTATTAGATAACTAATTTTTAGTACCGAAAATGCTATGTACTATTATATTAAATTATCTTCCATGATTTGATTTTTACAGCAGGAAACTATTCCGTTTCTTTCTATTACTCTTAAGAGCGTGGGTGAGGATAGAGTCCAGATACGCAATCCGAAGCAATATGCGTTGTGTTTGCAAAGCTCATCGCAAATCAAACTTTCATATTTGAGCATCTCAACTGTACAATTCAAGCTTCTTCCAATGGCAATGGCTCCCTCTTTTTTCGATTCTATCTTGTGAAATCTGAAGGGCCAATGCATGATATCCTTCATAGAAGTGATTTTTATTCATTGTAATCAACGCTTCTCTCCAGAGAGATTCTCGCTTGCTCATTTATTTTCACGGGAATCTCACCCATTGTTTGCTGGCACATGCAATGGGCTTGCATGTTCTGCTCAATGTTCACCATTAGATTCCGCAGCCATCCTTATCTGGAATCCCTTGCTTCGAAAATATGCGGCGCTTCCCAAACCAATCATTACATCAAATAAACGCGACCGTCGATACCAGTTCACATATGCTCTCTGTTTTGGGTTTGGTTTCGATTCCAGGAACAACGATTACAAGGTCGTTAGGATCATGAATCATCGCAATAAACGAGATACTCATCATGTTGAGGTGTACTCTCTTGTTTCTCATTCGTGGAGAAGTATTACTGTTGGAGTTCCTCAGTTTGGGGTTCGTCATTATATGGGCATTTGGTTAGTCTAAGTGCAATGTGATGGTTTAAGGTACAAATTAATACTCCTCGTGTCATTAATATATGACATATTTAACTAATTTAATTAAATTAAGAAAGTTAGGTATATTAGTTAATTATAAGAAATATGACATGTTTTTTTTAAAATACTATAATAATCTTTCTTAATATTCTTCCTTCCTTCCTTACTTCATTATGGTTGAAGGAATATCCATATAGATAATTTAAAAAAAATTGATAAATATGAGAAATAGGTCTCATATTTAGGATCAAAATTAACTTAATAATTAAGTCTTATATCAAGGACAGGAGGAGTATTATCATTTAATATGGTTGAAGAAACATTTGAAGAATTAAGGTTAGCACAACAACTGAGTAAATATTGTGGTGTGTTATACTTGCTTCCCGGGGGAAGGAGGGCATTCGTTTACTGTGGTGAGAAAAACCCATGATAAGAAATCCCAATGGACTTTTAGAGTAATGGTGTTAAAATAAGTTAAAATGTCGTGAACAACGTTCAAGTGAAAATGTAGATCCACAATATGATACTTAATTGGATCTTGTATGGTATGGATAAGAGATTAAAAAAAAAAAAAGAACTGGTCTTTTAAACCCAGCTCTATATAATTGTTCTATGCGTTGCATTTTGAAAACTTGTTTTTTTGTTGTTGTTATCCATATAAAATTCAGTTAGGTCCTATCTAGTAAGTCTATATCATGACTTTAACATCATTCGTGGCACTTTAGCACTTTCACATCCTTTACGACAATTCAGCATATTAATGGACTAAACTATAAGGACTAAAACTAAAGATTTAAAATTTAAAGTACCAAAAATAAATAGTTCAAATCTTAATAACGCAAAATCATATTATCCCAATATAATTTTACTTTGATAGGAGATGAATTGATGCGCCATTGTTTTGACTCAAAATCTCATGACATTTCCATTGAGCCAAGAAGACCAATCACTCATATCATAAATAATGAGTTTTCGTTGCATCAAAACAACTACTAATAACATTTAAGAGACACATATAAAACTAATTAGCAAATATTGAACATTGAGCACAATAGAAAAGCACCATAACTGTTTGGGATCTTTAAAAAACCCACCTCAAGTGAACAAGAAATATAAACCAAAACATATAATCTTAAGCTTAGACTTGTAGTACCATGGTCGTTCAATAAGTGTTAGAAAGACAAAACATCAGGTTCTTTGTTTATTAGGAACAAACTCTCAACATAAGATCCAACATAAGCTTCAGAATATCCCTGACGTCCCACAGGCTCCAACGATCCATTGATTGGATCAATTAAAGTAATAACTTCACTTGCAAGTCTCACAACCACTTTTCCACCACTAGTTAGAGCTAATATGTCTAATACGCCCCCATAACATTCTGAATCACATTGGAATACTTCAGTCCATGACTCGATAATACCATATTTTTTCATCACCCAAACACTGAACACCCGTCGGCTCCTTTTCATAAAATGATTCACCACGGAAAGCGAATGGCCTCCTTCCACAGCAAGTAATGTTGACTCAACCTTCCTCGACTGTTGTGGTAACATTAATTCTCCAAATGTCTCTTCAATTACATCAAATGACAAAATAGATTTGTACCATGAACCATCACATCTCCAACGACCAACAACCCAGTGTACCGCCCCATTCACAGTTACAGGGGTAAACCAATGGCGTAAATGACAAATGAAAAATGGAGGAACTGTAACATCAATAATTCTCCAAGAACGAGAAACAAGAGAGTACACCTCAACATGAGGGGTATCTTGTTCAGCGCGAAGAATCATGAGTCTAATGACCTTGTAATCGTTGTTCTTGGAATCAAAACCAAACCCAAAATGTAGATGATACTTGTCATCAAGTTGACTTTTGCGGTTTTTGCAGGTCATAATTGGTTTGGGAAGCACCAAATATTTCCGAAGCAAGGGATTCCAAATAAGGATGGTTGCGGAATGGAAGGATGAATAGTCAGCAGCACAGACGAGGCCATTGCATGTGCCAGCAAATTAAATATTTCAAGACGATCCCGCCGAAATAGATGAGAGAGTGGGAATCTCTCTACAGAGAAGTGGTCGGTTTGCTGATTAACTGAGTATAATGAGTAAAACTGCTCTCGATGAAGATGAATCTGCCCTTTGTATCCTGTAAGAGAGAACTGAAAAAAGAGGGAGCCCCGGCTATTGGAAGCTTGGATTGTACGGTTGAGATGATCAGATACGAAAGTTCGATTTGTGATGAGGGAATTCCAAGCTCTGCAAACAGTGATGAATTTCACAAGAGACTTGACGGGTAGTCTGTGAAGGATTTC
This sequence comes from Neltuma alba, assembly GCF_004799145.2. Classification (NCBI taxonomy): domain Eukaryota; kingdom Viridiplantae; phylum Streptophyta; class Magnoliopsida; order Fabales; family Fabaceae; genus Neltuma; species Neltuma alba. Next base: position 34,218 of record NW_021633356.1, on the reverse strand, counting down.
CTCCACAATTTCTTGGGGTAAACGATCAGACATATTGCTTTAGCTTGCAAATCTGGACACTATCCTTGACTCCACTACTCTTTAGCATAAAAGAAGCGAAGGTAATAGTTTTCTGGGGTAAAAGGCATACAGACGTTATTTATAGAAAAAAATGACTCTAATGGAAAATATTCTAGGAACCTGATCCTATCCCAATCAATCAACCAATTAATCAGTCAACCAATCAACCAATCATCAATTATATTATTAAAAACTTGTAATACTCGATACATTTAAAAATGTATCAGATATGACATTATAAGATCAAAGTATATTTAATTAATGAAATTTAAATAACATTTTGATTGAAATTTGAATATATTGAGTTAAATAGGAAACATTATAAATAAATTTAATTTCAAATAGAGATTCAAATGAATAAATTAATAATTAATTTTGAATTTGAATAATATCTTAATTGAAATTTGAATATATTAAATTATATCATAATTAAATAGCAAATCCTTAAACAATTTTTTTTTTTCAAAATTTAGATAGGTTGAACTTTAAAAGATCATCGCCATCATAACAAATTCTCAAAACTCAAATTGAAAACAAAACTGTGTTTATATCTAATGGTACATATAGCTTTGGAAGATATGTAATATATTTGCTGGAGTTCTATTTGTGGGTTAGGACACTAGATTTCCAATTCTTCAAGCAGTTGCTTGCCTCGAATTTTTTTCAAACAAAAAAAATTAATATCAGATTCTCAAGCAAATTACAGAAGATTGAAAAGAAACTTGTTTATAATATCATCGGTCAAGAAAGTTATTAAATCTTAATTATTTTCACTCAACTCGTACTTTGCTCCGACTTGGACCAAACTGTAGGCGACCAAAAAAAACAAATCATGTAACTTGCATACAAAAATTGAAGGTCATCCCGCTATTTCCAATTGCTATTAATCTTCTCTCCGGATATCAAATAAAAAGGGTTAGCAGTTCATGATTCTTATGGCGTAACCGGTTAGACCAATAATTGAACCAGTAACATATTAATTGAATAAAAATTTAATATTATATATAATAATATATGTAAAAGAATACAATATCAAATTATTAAATAACTTTTAAAAACTTATATAGACTAATTTTACGGTTAATTGTGGTTCAATAAGTTATTATAATAATATATTTATTAATTTATCTATCTCTATAAATTAAGTTTTATATTTTCTTATAGAGGTGTGTGAATATGGTCGCCCAAAATTTCTTCCAATCACCACCAAACATTTATTTACCATTCATTTATTATAATAATATATTATTAAATTTATTCATTAATTTGAAATGTGAATATAAAGATAAGTAAATATATGTTTGTTGGCCTCATCCCTCGTCACGTGCTTTGGGTACCAAAGGGAAAATTGTAATCAGGTCTCACCTAAGACAATTGAATTTTAAAATTTTTTTTGAAATCATCAAATTATTTTGAAGCCCCAAGAAAACTCATTGCAAGAGATTTTATTTGTTTAATTATCAAATTACTCTCATTTTTTTGTTAAAGTATGTATTGACAATTGAAAGTGCAGTCATTAATAACTTAACGTGTAATGATTAACAACTATCGCGACAGTTATTGACAACTTATGCATTATATTTTTGGGATGTGTTGAGAAAATATGTTGTTAATACCTTTCATGATAATTGTTAATTATTACACCTTAAGTTGTCAATGGGCATAGCTACTCTTTCAGTTGTTAATGCATACTTAAAGAAAGATAATTGAGTAATTAAACAAATAGAATCTCTTGTAATGAGATCCTTTGAGACTTCAGAATAATTTCAGAATAATTTGATGATTTTAAGGGATTTTTTTTGTATTTAAATCTTTGTGTGTTGAAAAGAAACTTGTTTATGATATGGATTCTTTGATAAAAGTAAGAATTGAAAGTTGTTATTCTTAATTATTTACACTCAAAAGCTCATATTTTGCTCCAACTTGGATCGAACTCACGGGCGACAAAAAAAATTCATGTAATTTGCATTCTATTTCGAATTGCTATTAACCTTCTCTTAAATCGAGGTGACTCAAAGCTTATAATGAAAAGGATAATAAAAAGGAAAACGAAAATTTAAGAATTGAATTACACATGCCTACAGCGCATAATTTAAGGAGACTTCCAGAAGAAAATTTTGTTCCAAAATATAAGAGGCTGACATGATAATTAATGATAGTTTTTAATGAGGATGAGAGAGAGTTTTAAATGAGGAGAAACAAGAGATAATTTTCCAATCATATTTTTTAATAGGGAAAAAATAGGTAACTTGTATCAATTTAAAATATTTTTAAAATAAAATAACAAATAAAAACCCTAGAATATGTAAAATTTGTATTTGGGTGATTGAATGTGCATAATTCCTACCATGACCCAGTCTAAAATAAGAATTATGAAATATGAGTTAAAAAACTAAAATACCTCCTTAAAAAAACATAAGGGGAAGAAAACCTCGTTGGCCACTAGCGGCAGGATTTTCTTTTAAAGTTTGGCTGGTGGGATCCCCCAACCGAAGTCATCCTAAAATTAAGGATGACTAATGAGCAAACAGTCTTTATTTACATTATAATGTTAAAAAAATATAAGTTAATTTTTTTACTAACCTTATGATGTGGTAACACTTCACCTGAAAATAATAAATTCTAGTTGTGAGATAATAAGTTTCGAGCCGGAATTAATAATACATTTTTTCTTGATCCATAACAAGTAAAATAAGGTACTAATTGATTTAGGATGCACATTTTTTCACAATCCAATGTAACAAAGCCAAACAGTATTTTACATTTGATGGGTTATTAACGTCAGAAAGGAGATTCAAAGTAGGTTTGGGTTTATCTATTTGTTGCAGGTGCCATAAGGACTCCGAGAATGTACTACATGTTCTACGAGATTGCGAGGAGGCAAGGAAAATCTGGTTACAGATATGTTCAGATATTAACACTCATGTTTTCTTTAATACGAATCTTAATGAATGGATGTTGTGCAATTTGAGTAGTAAAGCTATGGTACGTATTGTGTCAAATGGAATATTGTGTTTGGTACTATATGTTGGTTTCTTTGGTTCCGAAGAAACAAAGTTTTATTCGATGATGAGTTTGAAGCAAGTACGTAGGATCTGTAAAAATCTGGTTACAGATATGTTCAGATATTAACACTCATGTTTTCTTTAATACGAATCTTAATGAATGGATGTTGTGCAATTTGAGTAGTAAAGCTATGGTACGTATTGTGTCAAATGGAATATTGTGTTTGGTACTATATGTTGGTTTCTTTGGTTCCGAAGAAACAAAGTTTTATTCGATGATGAGTTTGAAGCAAGTACGTGGGATCTGTAAAAATCTGGTTACAGATATGTTCAGATATTAACACTCATGTTTTCTTTAATACGAATCTTAATGAATGGATGTTGTGCAATTTGAGTAGCAAAGCTATGGTACGTATTGTGTCAAATGGAATATTGTGTTTGGTACAATATGTTGGTTTCTTTGGTTCCGAAGAAACAAAGTTTTATTCGATGATGAGTTTGAAGCAAGTACGTAGGATCTGTAAAAATGCTGTTTGGAAGTATCTTGATTCAGTGAAAGGAGCCTATCAAATGGGAGATGGAGGAGTTTAATTTGAAGAGTTGGAGGAGTGTAGGGTGGAACCCTCCATATCCTGGGTGGGTCAAGTTGAATATTGATGGTGCTACTAAGTGTCAACCTGAATTTACAAATTGTAGTGGTTTACTCAGAAACAAGAAAAGAGAATGTTTTGGAGGATTTGTGAATAATTTGGGTAAATGTACAGCAATTGAGGTAGAACTTTGGGGAGCTTGGTCAGGCTTTTTATTGTTGGCCGAGAAGAACTAGAGGAAGGTTATAGTAGAATCTGACTCTCTTAGTTTGGTCACGATGCTGAACGATCTGTTTGTATAGAATAAGGCCAATAATAGATTTTTGAGTCATATACAGAGATTAGTTGATGACACTTAGGATATACAAGTTTTGTATACTTGTCAAGAGGGGAACACTAGCACAGATTGGCTTGCTAATTGGAGTTTGTCGTGAGTAGTTGGCTTACAGTGGCTGAATAAGCCTTTGAGAGGATTACTAACATTACTATATAGAGATTCTATGGGCTCTACTTACATGAGACTTGTTTTGTTGAATATTTGTTGATTTGGGTGTTTTTTTGCCCATTTTTACCAACAAGAAAAAGATACTAATTGATTTAGGATGCACATTTTTTCACAATCCAATGTAAAAAAACAAACAAACAGTATTTTAATTAACCAAAATGTATATACTTATCATAATAATGAAAAAGAATTTTTAATTTGTAAAGGTAAATTTTAGTAATTAAAATTTTATAATGACAAATTTATCTCTAATTTTTTCTTGTGCTAAAAAAATTAAAAAGTACTTTTAATCTATAATAAGTTACATTATTTATAATTTATAAAAATTATTTCTGTTAATAATGTGTCAGCTAGATATATAGATTAAAACGTGTCTATAATTTATATTTTTCGTTAATTAAAAATACTTTTAATTATTTAAAAAATTATAATTTCTAAATGCTTGCCAAATATTTTTTTCCCCCTAAAAATTGATTTTGTAGGGGAAGAGAGGTTGCAGTTTTTTTATTTGAAACCCTTTCCACCCACTAAATTAATATTGATAAAAAATAAAAAAAAATAATTACATCAAGTTACTTATATTTATTGTGCCAAATTTTCTAATCCTATGTAGCCATGTGTCTTATTTCTAAAATATTAGTATTTAATACCATTTAATTATAAATTCACCTGAAACATGCTCATATATAGTTAAAAAATTTGATATAATAGATATAAGAAACTTGACTTAAGTTTTTTTTCTCTCCAAAAATCATAGAAGAAGTAGCACTTATCAAAAAGGATCATAAAAATCATAATTATTTGGAAGGACCAAATACTAAAATGTAAAGCTAAAAAAACTAAATTATCCCTAACAAAACCCCTAATCTACCTCCTACAATCGTACCTTTATAATTTTAAGGGGGAAAAAACCAAAGCTAATGCCAAAACCACCCATCATCCTCATGACCGTATATATATCCTTTGTAATTCAACTTTTTTGCCACTCAAATTGATATTTATATCATCAATACATTATTTAATTATTTTTATTAATATTAAGCCATTATTCATTTATCATTATGTTTCTTTGCCTAAATTTATATTATCAACACTAATATCAATTGAATTCTTTTCACTAAAAAACGAAAAATTAAACTTATGTATTTTTCAATTTTAAAATTTATATAAATTTCTTCTAAAATAAAAATAAATTATGCAAAATTTCTTTGATTTACTTAAAATTACTTAAATTTTCTTTTTAGTTTCTAGACGTACATAACCTTTTTTTTAACATATATAATGAGTTATAAAAGAATCTCAAGTTCTACTAAAATTAGATAACATTTGATATGAATCGAAATTTTTGCTGATTTTAAAAATAAAATTCTAGTTTTATATTAACTGAATAAAACAATAAATATTTAAACTTGTAAAATTTAAGATAAATTCTGTTTAATTTAATAAAATTTATAAATTGGTAATAGTTTTAATTTATAAACAGAAATATAGGAGAGAAATAGGAGACGTGAGAGGAAATTTAGGAGGTGTGATTAGGGGCAACTTAGTAAATTTAAATTTACATGTTAATATCTGGTCTTTTTAAATAATTATAATTTTTTATCCTCTCTAATAAATATTATCTTTTCTAGGTCTTTCTTACTAATTTTTCATAAATTATATAGTAGCGAATTTTTAATTAATAATATTACTAAGAAATAAAGGATCACAATAATTTAAAGTTGAAATAATAAAATTTTTTTAGTAAAAATAATAGAATAAAGTAGAATATTAGAATAAAAATAAAATATAAACTATATAAGATAAATAAAATAATCAATTACAAATAAAACGATGAATCAAATAAGCAATATTAGACTCAAAAATTTTTATTTGATTTGAATTTATTAAGTTCAAAATTTTTCTTTTCTGAAATAAAAAGAAGCAGATTTAGAAATCTCTTATCTCACAAAAAGAGGAAATTTATTCATCCTCGTTAGGGGTAGAAATAGATCAGGCGGCCTGTGGCTTGGCCTGGCCTATTTAGATATCAAAACAGGCTCAGGCCTGTAGAAAGGCCTGTTTACTTTATCTGGCCAAGCTCAGGCCTGATAATAAGCCTAATAGGCCTCTCAGGTGGCCTGGGCCTGTTATTTTTTTTAAAGGTTAAAATTGTAAAGGGACAGGAGGGAACTTGCTATTCTAATTGGTTAATTGAGAAAACTCCACCCACATAATCGTGTTATCCAGAGCTCATTGCATGCTTCATTTCATTTTCATTCTCTATAATAAAAATAATTGATGTATGTATAATGACACATATTTAAACAAAGAAAGAAAATATAAGGGCATTAAAAAAAATAAAAGCGTCATCCATTTATTTGATATATGCTTTTCATATTAATCTTATATAGAATATATATATATATATATATATATAGAATTGACCTATTATGTTTTAGACTATATATATATGTGCTCAATCTAATTCTTATTATAATACTCCTCTGTTCCTTAATATAAGACTCATTTAACTAATTTGATTAGATTAAGGAAGTTAGGTAAGTTAATTAATTATAAAAAATGTAACACGTTTTTCCTAAAATACTATAACTATCTTTCTTAATACCCCCTCTTCCTCTTTTACTTGATTATGGCTGAGGGAGTATCCATAGGGGTAAGTTAGAGAAAATTGATAAATATGAGAAATGAGTCTTATATTTAGGAATAAAATCAACTCAACAATTGAGTCTTATATTAAGAATCGGATGAGTAGTTGCTTAATTAATTTAAATAAATAAATAAATAATAATAAATGTAACATATTTTTTTAAAACAGCCATGTGTAACAACAGGATCAAATATCATTTTGTTAGTAAATTAGTTTAAAAAAATGATAAATTTAAAATATAAAATGGATTAAAGACGTTTCATATTTTAAACTAGATCTAGTTATCAACTAGTTTTTATAGTAGAGATGAGATGAAGTGATATTTTTATTATATGTTTTCTAATAATTTTTCATATTTGATTTTTTTTGCCTAAGGGGACACGTTTTACAAATTGTGTTAATTTGATAGTTTCATATTTTCTGTTTGTATTTTAGATAAATTGGGTTGAATTATTGTAATTTTGAATTGATTTATCTGTGTTTGAAATTTGTTAAAAAAACAAATTTCTTAATAGGCCATAGGTTAGGCCAGGTTTGATTACAGGCTATGCTCAGGCCGAACAAAAGGCCTTTCACAGGCCCAAACCGGGTTTAGGCCAATAGTCTCACCACAGGCCAAGCCTGTTAAGGATGAGACCTATTTTGGCCTGTTTCCACCCCTATTTCTTGTCCTCCTTTTAGTCCTTATTAGTCCTTGCTTTCTCTTTATTTTTTTCCTACAACATTTTCTTCCTTAGAATCTAAAGGCCATGAAAAATTTGAAAAAAAAACTAATTAAATACTTAGTGACTTTTGCTACAATTTAAATTAATTTATAAAAATAGTAATTAAAATAAGAAAACAAAAAAGCATGGCTCCCACTGCAAAAAAAAAAATAGACGTTTATTTTAATGGTTATGTTATTTTTATTTTATTTTAATGTTTGGCGTACTTGGATTTAAATTTATGAATACTTTTATAGTTTAACAATTATTATAATTATTAATACACAATTTTAAAAAACACCTCATTTGGTTATTTCTTTTTTGTTTTTTTTTAAACAACTTTCAACTTTGCAAAGAACAATTCTAAACTAAGAAAAAAAAAACGAAGAGAAAAAAGCAAATCACTATGCTGGTGGGCAAATTAGGGTGGGTTGTGCGACACGGGAGGTTAGGACAGTCGCTTGGACAGGACACTCAAAACATAACATTGCCTTTATGTATTCCTGAGTTTGAAAGTCCCAACAACGTGGAGCCTAAACTCATGTCTACTCTGTCCTTTTCCCTTTTTCTTTTCCCTTTCTTTTTTGATAAATATCAAAATATCGTCTTCTTTTAACTGGACATAGTCCATCATATCCCTCCAGCCCAGGCTAAACAAAACATGCTTCTTCACGTCAAATGACAACTTCGTTGACTTGACATCCCATTCTCTTATCGTCGAGTCGTGCTTAATAATGACCTTGAACGCGGGTGTGGGCAGAATTTTGCTCCAAATAATCTTTGTGCAGGTCTTTCGTCTACAAAAGATGCACAAATAAAAAAGATTCATTAGTTTAATACTATCTCCTGTTCTAATTTAATACTACACTCATGGACGGGAGTCGCAGGGCAACTCTTCATTTAGGGACGAGAGTGAAAACACGTGGGTATGGTCTCTAAATGGTTTCTAATATTTTCTTGAATCTCTGGCAACAAGTATGGGTCAATCTAAGGGTGTGCATGAAGCCCAAATGCCCGCAAAGCCCGCCCGAGCCCGAAGAAAAATTGCCCAGCCCAGCCCGAAAAAAAAGAGCCCGAAAAAGAATGGGCATCTTTGGGCTGGGCATTTCATGGGCAGGGCTGGGCATCGGGCAGGACATGCTGCCCTGCCCATTTGGCCCTGCCCAGATTATATATATTATAATTTATAAAATAATATTAATATATTACATTTCTTTACCTAAAAAAAAAAAGTTATCTCCCTCCTTTTTGCAATTTAACTTATTATTATTACATGTCTATTAGTTTTCTATTTTAAGGGATCTAATTCTTCTAAAGAAGCAGTAGTATCTTGCTTTTAACTTGTTATTCGTGAGTTTTATTGTGTATATCCTATTGTTTGTTGCTGTTGTAGTGTTGGCTATTTATAAGTCAATCTTCCCCTCTATGTCATTAACAACTTTCTTTGTTAGAGAATTGAGTTCATACATTACATATTTGTATAAATAAACAATTTTGAATATTTATGCAAGATAGAAAACAAGATTGGGGTAGGAGCATGGAAAGAAAATTGGGGTTTAATTATCTGAATTACATGTTTTCTATTTGATTTATATTTAGTTATTTTGTATTAATTTTTTATGAACAAGTCATATGATAAAAAGAAGTCTTTTAGTTGTGTGGACTGCTAGCTGCATTGTATCGCATAATAAGTATTTACATATTAAAAGTCGTTATATTAAATTATTATGAGATTATTTTTATTTTTCTTTTTACAATTATTTTCACCTCATTTTTATATGGTCTATGTTATTCCTATTAGCCCATTACTTCAGTTTTAATATCTTTTTACAATCTTTTAGGTAACATTTAATTTTTGCCACTTAAATGGATAATCAAGTTTCTATTACATCGCCATCCCTGGCTCCCAATGGAATATCTCAATGTGCTTCAACCCCTCTTCAATTTTTTCAGATGTTTTATTCTTTTCTCAACTTTCTAGAGATTAATGCAAACCGTTTGAATTTCAAGACTTTAATTACAATCTTGAGAGTTGTTTTGTTCTAAATAGATCATGAATATTATTTATTTGGATATTTGCTAAGACTTGTTTTGAATTATTTTTGGATAATTTTAATGTGTGAAAATATAAAATTATGAAATGTAATTTTTAGGTATGGATGAAAGTTTTTTTACATGTGATATCGGTAGGTCATAATCATTTGGGCAGCAAAGCCCGCCCTGCCCAGCCCGCCCATGCCCAGCCCAAAATGGTTAGGGCTTCTATGGGCAGGGCCGGGCAGCGGGCTGCAAAATGCAGCCCGTTCATGTTTCGGGCTGGGCATCGGGCAGGGGTTCTGCCCTGCCCAGCCCTGCCTATGTGCACCCCTAGGTCAATCTTCTTGGGCCATTCTGATATGTTGTTGTTGATGGATTTTGTTAAACCTGGCTCTGATACCATGATAATAGCGAAATAAAATGCTCTGTTTTATTCATTATAAGAAAACATATATACAACTAGACCCAAAACCAAAACTCTGCATATATACAACTCAGACTCATAATAGGCCTTAATTATAGGCCTAATATGACTAACTAATAAGCCCAGAATGCTCAATAGAATCTGGCTTGATTCTCAGAAGAATCAGAAAATTTGAGAGACTGGGTAGCTTTCAGAGAATCCATAGCTTTGAGAGCATCCATAGCTTTCAGATTGATAATGTGAAAAATGAAATCTGAACAGAAACAACTAAAAATGGAATGAACAGAAGAAGATGAACAATGACGAGATCAGACTTAAAAAAATAAAGCATGAATGAGATATAGAATCAAACTAACAGGAAAAGAAAGAACTCAGAAGAAGAACTAGACCCGGTATCAGAGCAAATGAGAGTGAGTGCGCTGTAAAGCTTAGGGCAAATGGGGTTCTTAGACAAAGAACAAGACCCCATAGCTTCCAGAGCGAATGAGGGTGAGCACGCGACAAAGCCTAAAACAAATCGAGGTTATATAGAAGCGTGAGCTGTGAGCTCATGCTTTGGTATAATAGCCTTGCAGGCATGTTGGACGGTGCAGTGGTGCTGCTGTGCACAATCCACACTGTTCTCTCTCTTCTAAACAAATTTCCACGTCACACATACGTCTCTCCTTCTCTTTTCCCACTCCTTACCATGCATTGCTTGCAGACTACATCGTTTTAGGGGTGTAGTTTAGATGGTCAGCACTTTTTTTTAAACCCTAAAGCCTGAATTATATTTTTAATAGCATTTAATATTTTAGAATAACTTTATTACACTTGAACAGCTTGAAATATTTTTCAACAACAATAGATGTCCTAAGTTTGGAGTGTTCATTATTACTAAGAAAAATACTTTAAAAGTAAAATTGCACTAAAAATTACTTTAACAACTCTATTGAAAAAATATTTTTGGGTATTAAGTGTAATAAAATTATTTTAGGATATTAAATGTCCCTAAAAGCTGTAGCTTACACATTTTGCCCTAATTATATGGATTTCCGCTCTATTTTAAAAATATTTACTTAAGTCCAAACTGTGAACTTCGTTAAGAATATTCTAATCGAATTTCTCACAAGAATTTTTAAAGCTAGTGCATATATTGCTTCAGTCCTTAATCGTACAATTTAATATAATACATATATATAAATACTAATATTAAGTTGTTCTATATCTATTGTGTTAAGTTCTTCAATCACATATGTCTATGTGTTTTTAATGTGTATTTATAATTGAATGTTATCTAGTTCAAAAATAGAACACATAATTATGTGTGATTAGAGAGTTTAATAAAAAAAATTCCCATCTTATCATATATTTTCATAGCTTATTTAGAGACTTTATCGTGATTATTGAGTTTAAATTGCACGTATTAAGATAATTTGAAATTAATATTAATTTCATAGAATTAGGGCTTGAAAAATTTATAATTGTCGCATTTCTTATTTTTCCTAAGTGTTTTATTTTGGGGAGAAATGATATTAAATTTTTAGGGTTTACTTTGCTTAGGGGGAGAAAATGATAGGAAAGGATTTGGAGAATGAGAAAGAAGGGTGATGTTAAATGTTGCGTTTTGGATCACTTGAATCAGACTTGACCTAATTGGGCTCTAGCCTCACGATGCCCTCCAGATCCATCTTTTTTGATCTTGTTGTCTGGACTCAATGAAATGTCTTCACCTTCGACTCCTGTCCTTGTCATCTCTTTGCTGGCACTATCTCCCAATCTCTCTGCCTAATCCATCTTCGTTCCCTTTTCTACTTCGATTCCTCCGTCTGCCATTCCCTGCATTGTCCTCTATGCCCATCCTTGTTCCCCTTCTCCATATTGCGACTTCTTCTCTTCCCTTGTTGCCAGGGCCGTCGATTGGAGCTTGGTAAAGCTATTTTCTTTACAATGCGTGGCTGAGTCCTTTGGATCATAGGGGTGGATTTGAGGGCTCGAGCTCCTAAATGACAGAGGGGAGTCTTTATAGTTCATCTTTTACTTCAGATGTTGTGATTTAATTTTCTAGGTTTAGGAGATTACATTATGATTAAGGAACTGAAATAATTCAGTTGAATATCTCTTGTTGAGGTGATTCTTTTGTAATTGAGAGTTAGTTATTGTAGCTTATGTACTGAACTTTTGATACTATTGTGTCTCCTGTTAGAATTAATTCGATTATATGTTTTTGTCATGGTTATGTATAGAATGTGCGATTGGATTATATTTTCGGCGAGCAGTGTGCCGATTGGTAACTTCTTGGAAAGAGGATCAAGCTGTAAAATCTAAATCTTAATTACACACTGAGTGGCATTTATTAGTGGAATTAGGTAGTGCTTGTTGGTTATGGCATTAGGAGAAAGCACAATCTAGTGACACTAGACTCAAATGATATTTTCAGGTGACATTCAAGACTTAGTGTTGACAGACTTCATTAACATAATTGAACTAGGATGGTTGGAAAATCCATTTCTAGGCTTGGTATCATCTATAGAATCTAAATCCATCATTTCCATTCCCTAACAATAAAATTAGATATAAAAACAGTAGCTTAGGATATAATCTAGTTGCATATAGTCCATAAGTTGTTAGCTAATACACTTTTATCTTTGACTAACTTGTAATTATTAGTTAGAGGCTTTGTAATCGGCTCCTTAAAAAGTTCTAGGTTAGCACCACTACGCTGCATAGTTAATCTAGTTTTATTTAGTTGCTCTCACAACATAACATGTTAAATTGGCACATTGTTAGGGTTGCTAGGGAGGCTTGCACTTCTAGGTAACTGAGTGTCAATTGCATTTTGATTAGGGTTTAACTTGTGTTAGGTACCTATCGTGTAGAAATAACTTCTTTGTTTTCATGTTGCATTTAGGAATTGTTTTTTTATAAAGAATATAATAAACAAATATCTTTGCTTGTGTTTGCTTGTATACCTTGATGTCTTAAGGCTTTGTCATTTGAGGTATTAGATTGCAAATTTGGTTCTAATCTATTTGTGGTTGTCACAGTCATTTGCTGCCATCTGCTATCAACAGCTTGCTCGAGTGCACATCTGTGGATCAATTCAGTTGCTGTCATCTTAACAAGTTACCATCACTTCGCTACATCTTGGGTGATTTTCTGTAGTTAGTGAAATGAGTTTTTGAGTAAATTTTGTGTGTTCTGAATCATTGTTATTAGCTGTTTCAACATAGTTTTCTGGTTTTGCAATTGTGCAAATTGACTGAAACTCCACTTAAATGGCTAAACTTTGAGAAATTTGAAGTTGATCTGCCCTGGGCAATTTGCTTTCATGCACTAGCTGAGATTAACCCTAAGAAATCACTTGGAGTCTACTACTCCTAAAGTGCACAAACTGAATTGAATTGGTCTGCTACTTGCTATAGACTTGAATTCTTACTGAATCCTTGAAGTTTAGCTGAATTGTGAAGTGAAAAACAAGAAACAGAAAAATTTGTGGATTTTCAAGTGAGACTAAAAGTCTTCTTTGGTATACTCCTATCACATTCTGGATTTAGGGCATCTAAATTGCTGATTATGTGTTGTGGAAACCCGGTTAAGGGTGGAAGGAATCCTGAATTGTGTTTGTTGGATCCTTATTGTATGTCTTGTTTGCATATGCTTTAATCCTGGTCATGTTGTACACTAATTTGAAGGATTTTTCTAGTGTCTACTTTGATCTTATTGAAATATACATGAAACAATTAGATACCTTGGGGAAATCCCTTTGAAATATACTTGCTATACCCTTGAAATTTTGGATGAAATTGAGTTGTAAAATTGGATTATTTTATTCAGATCTCTTAGCCTTGCTATATCCTGTGGTTTCATTGCTATAATTGTTACAATTGCAATCCTTGATTGATTTTAGGAGGATTCTGTCGCTATTTGTTGTAATAGAAGTAATTAAAAACCTGATTCTAAAGTTTTGTTATTGCGTTGGGTTAGAAAAATGTGAAGACTTTGAAAGTCTACCACTTTCTGTTATTTAAAAGAACTAGCATTGACTTCCCTGTGCGTTACACAGGGAGACGGCCCTTATAGTCAAAAATTAAAAAGTTTTAAAGGTCATCTAACTACATCATATTGAAAGAAAAAAATAATGTAGATGTACTATTGGAATCTAAAAATGTATGCTTACAATAAGGAACATTACACTTTCAATCTGGATATCAAATTACAGCTATAAAAAGAAATCAACTTAAATTCCTGAAGATCTTTTTGTAGACAACATTAGTTGTGTTGGTCTTTGAATTTCTGCCCCTTTCATCAACAATGATTTTCAAGCCATCTTTTGATTTTACTCTAGATAGAGCAACATATAATTAGCCATGAGCAAATACAAGTTTAGTTAAAAGCAATCCAACATGTCATAATGAGTGACCTAGACTTTTGTTGTTGGTCATAGCAAAAGAAAGTGTGATTGGGAATTGCCTTCTTTTTATTTAGAAAGGCCATCTACTCTCAGAAGGATTCACATCCATCCTGTGCAACAAAACTTTCTGGTTTGGATGAGAACCATTCAAAGTTATCCCTTCAATCATATTCCTACCTAATTGAGATACACGTAAGCAAGTTCCATTTTAAAGACCTAAAGCTTAATCAATGTTTCTCAATAGCATGATTGGTGCACCAACTTTTAACACTAACTTATGCGATGGTAAGCTTGAGTAGCTAATTGTATTCAGAAATTCAGTAGTATATAAGTTATCAAAATTATCATTGTCTTTTGAAGATTTACAAATTGTGTCACAACTAAGAAACTCATAACAATCACTTGGCAATGAGCAATACATGTACTTATTGACTTTATTCACAAGCTCGATGATGGGTGCAAGAATGGCTCTGCCATTGAAATAATCGATGGTGGTCATATTCTACAAAAGATTTAGATATATTGATGACACTATGGCCTTCATAGGATTAGAAAAACCTCTTATTCATAGGTTTGTTAGTATTTCTATCTCTACATTCCCATCATAGGGTTCATGTAAGTGACCATCACCTATATCCAACAACCATCGAGAAAATCTTTCAATGTCAGCAGATTCTTCTGGTGTTGTACTTGATTGTAATCTCATGTTTCTCTTCAATTGGAACACATTGTAGTGGTCCCATAAGCAAGATGAGCTAATACATGCATTTACAATATTAGCTCAACTACCTTTAGGGATAACTAGAAGTATCTAGCAGAAGTCACCACCCATTACGATGCATTTGCCTCCAAAGGGATTAGAAGAATGCATTAAATCCTTCAATGTATGATCAAAAGCCTCTATACAGTAACGGTGAACCATAGGAGCCTCATCCCAAATAATTAGCTTTGTCTTCTGAAGAAGATTTGACAATGGTGAATTTTGCTTTATTAAACAAAGGAAGTACTCATTCACTTGAATTGGTATAGCAAACCTAGAATGTGCAATTCTCCCAGAAGGCAGTAATGCTGCTGCAACTCCACTTGATGCAACAGTTAGCATAATTTCTCTAGCGGCACGGAGTGTAGATGTCAAAGCATTCCACAAAAAATGTTTTACCTGTGCCTCCATAACCATGAACAAAGAAAAAACCACCAGTGTCATTGTCTAACATAGACATAACTTTGTTAAAGATATCACGTTGCTCTTGATTCAATGACTGAATGATTTGGACAGATTTTGACCTAAGAGCATTTCGATCATAATTCAACTATTGCAAAATAAGCTGGTTAAAAACATCAAGAGTTTGAATGTTTGCTGGAGTAGGCATGGATGGGAAGTCAGCAAGACTTTTACCATTCTTTTGAAGCAATTTATCAATCTCATGCAATGTTACTTGTTCCTTATCTTAAGAAGAGACATAGTTACCTGCAAGCGAATTAAAGAAATTACATTACATCATTATGAAGAATCTAACATGCACCATAAAAGAATAATAAGAAGGAATTAGTACTAATTTGGTCTTGGCGAGGGATGTATAACAAATCTTCAAACATTAAATTAGAAGATTCCCTCCAAACATTCTTAGGACGGCTTAAGCAAGAAGACAATAACATACTGACAAACATTCTTCACAATGCTTGACCTGTTGCCTGTAACATCCTAAGTTTAATCGGGTTTTGATAGCCTCTTTTGGGTTGATTTTGAGGATAGATTAGTGATTTAATCTTGATCTTGGTGTTTAGGTTGGATTTGAGGTTGGTTGGAGGAATAGGTGAACGTACCCCTCTCAGGGTATGTTCGCCGCGGCGAACCGGGGGTTTCAGAGGGGAGTGTCTTCTCGGGAAGGTTTGGCCGCGGCGAAGTCTTGGGGACGCCGCGGCGAAGTTGTTCTGGTGAGCGAGGCTTCCCTTTCGGGAAGGTTTCGCCGCGGCGAAGGTAGGGTATGCCGCGGCGAAGGTTGTCTGGGCGAGCGAGAGTTTCCTCTCGGGAAGCTTTCGCCGCGGCGAAGATTGAAGTTCGCCGCGGCGAAGTCGGTTTTTCAGGCGAGTAATCCCTCTCGGGATTAGTTCGCCGCGGCGAAGATGGAGTTCGCCGCGGCGAAAGGTCGCGATTCTATATAATCGCTGGAGGGTTCAGATGTGCGAAAATTGGAAAATCTGAAGGAGGAGAGAGAAGCTCTGCTAGGGTTTCGTGGAGGAGGCTTGAGAAAGGCATTTCTAAGGATCCATTACCTCAAGTAAGTGATTTTAACCTCTAATCTTCTTTCTTTCTTGAAATTCCATGGAATTTATGAGGATTTTTGGTGGAACCCTAGGATTTTCTAGGTTGTGATGGAATTGAGGTTTTTGACCGATTGTTTTGAGTTTAATTGATTGCATTGGGTTAGTTTAAGTATTTAATTGGTGTAGTTTTCTTAGATTTAAAGAATCTTGAATTTTGGAGTTAGGGTTTATGGAATTGGATGATTTGGGATTGAGGATGATAATGTAGAGATTGATTTTGAGTTTTGTGAATTGGGTTATGTTAAGGAGGGTTAATTGGATGTTTAATCGGTTTAGATTTGTTGTTGGGACCTTAATTGCTCAAATGGGTTGTTGGAGGTTGAATTCCTATAGTGGGCCCTTGAGGTTTGAACTATAATTGATGCTTGGAAGGAGACTTAATGTTTTAATAGACTTTGAGGACTTTGGAGTGTTGTTTTGATAGTTATACCCCTTGAGTTGGGTAGAGTTTTGATGGGAGATAGGAATTTTGTGTCCCCAAGTGTTGTTTTGGCCACATTATTAGTTTGAATGCTAATATATGTTGGTTGTGTGTTTGTGTGCTTGTGTAGACCGGTTGTGAGTCTTGGTGGTGCGCGGGGCCACTTTGTTGATTGTTATTCCTTGCTCAGGCGAGAGGTAACCACTTTCCAATCCTTAGTACTTGCTTCTGTGGTATTGTGAGTAGATCTGTGTCTTGTGCTCCAAATAGTAATTGTGTTCGAACTATATGTTGTATATAAAAATGGAAAACCGTCTTGTGGGGTTTGGATTTATGATGAATGAATTTGTGGAATTGTGAAAGATATGCCACTGAATGAGATTAATTGTGAAATGATTATTACTCTTGATTATGATTTGAGCATGATGCATTAATTGGGAAATTTGGTGAGAGTTTGATAGTTACTACCACGTGGTAAGGCCTCCATTAATGCATGATGGTTGGCTCTTTACGTCCCCCATAGTGAGGGATAGGCCTTCGGGCTCATTACGTCCCCCAGAGTGAGGGATAGGCCTTTATGGCTCCTTACGTCCCCCATAGTGAGGGATAGGCCGGGTTCGGCTCCTGAAAATCCCCCAAAGTGAGGGATTTGGTTGATGGGATTGCATCATTGCACTTGCATAAATTGTTGTGGCTATCATTATGTATTATTTGTGAACTGCCCCACTTGACACCTCACGAGCACCTATTTAGTAGTACCTAGTATTGGAAAGGCTGGTTACTGGGACTTTGTCTCACCCCGTGGTTTACAATATTTTCAGGTGAAGGTTCTAGGCGTGCACCTTCGGGAAGAGACGCAGAGGCTTGAGCTGGGTTAGCTTTAGGCCTCTAGCATTTGTATATGTATGAGTAGTAGTTATATTGCCACATTTAGGACCGCTTTTTGGTATCTTTGATTTCCCGGCCTTGTTGTAAACTGAATAGAATGTATCTCCCTATTTTGGTTGGCCGGAGGCCATTGCTATTGTTTTATGGAATTGTTTTACTTGGTGGAAAACCAATTGAATGGGCTGATTTTTGGGTGTATGTTGTTACCCGGGCCAGAGGCTCGGAGGCCCAGTGAATATGAATGGATTATTTTAGTTGCGTGCAACGTTTTACGGGTTGACCCGAGTTTGAAAGTTAATTTCTAAAAATATGAAATTTTCCTTCTACTATGGTAGCTTGTTTTAACAATCTTCCTTTTCTACCATAGTAGTGGTGTTATGATGAGATTATAATGTATTGAGGTTAGGGGTTTTACATTGCCCATGTTGATGCTTCCTTAATTGCACAGATATATTCCTTATCATCATCCAGTAGCCCAAGAGCAAAGCATGCTTCCCTAAATGATAGATAAGTAACACCATCAATAGTTTTGATCTTATCAAATGATCATGGGCCCTTGACTATGGTTAGAAGAACTCGCAAATAATATAGTTCTCCAGAAGTTGGTGAAGTGTGAGAAATTCATCCAATTATAAAGCCTTTTTCTCTGAGTTCCATTCCCTTTTACTCCTTTAGTAAATATAATAATTAGGGAATTTTGCATATGTTAGAGTCCGTGCAAATGTATCTGTCACATTAATCTTTATCTATGCAATGAATTATGACTCAAACTCTTGGTTTATCAAGTAAGTCAGCAACATCATCATAATTGCAATAAATAATACTCTGTTGATTAGGTAAGTGAAAGCTTGGGGCTTGTTTGGTTTCTTGCTTTGAAAACACTTTTTCGTTTTAAAAAAAAAAATAAAAACTTGTTTGGAAATTTGTTTTTAGCTGATTGTTTTTAAAAAACAAAATAAACAAAAATATGTTTTTAAAAACTAAAAAAAACAACTTTTACATGTTTTATTGTTTTTGTTTTTGTATTTTGTATTTTTTTTGTTTTGAAAAATTTGAGAAATCTTCTTATCTTCTCCTCTACTACCTACTACTTATCACTACCGGTGATAACTACCACTGATCAAAGTATAAATTTTTATATTTTTTTAAATGTGATTTTTTAAAAATTATTTTCCAAACAATTTTTTTTATTTTTTGTTTCCAAAACTTGTTCTTAAAACAATTTTATAAAATTGTTTTGAGAATAAGAAAACAAAAAACAAAAACAAACAGGCCCTTAATCTTTCAACAGAAGGGAACCTGTGGTGAATGTCAAAGCCAAAAATTCTCCAAGATGCTTCACATGCTGAAATATACCTATAATTATAATATTGTTGCATCTCATCAAATGTTTCAGCACCATCTTTATTAAATATCCTAGCAACTATTCTATCATTTCCCTTACTTATGTACTTGAACAAATACTTAACTGTAGATGATTGGTTGCATTTCTCTATATTTATTTGAGCTCGGAACATTTGTAACAATTTTGCATTATATGGAACAACATACCTATTATCCAACTGAATGGACTTTATCTCTACCGTCCTCCCATCATCATGACATCTATAAGTTAGATACCCATCTTCATCAATTATTGTTGCTTCGTTGAACTTTTTGGGAAAGTATTTGCTACATTTCTTATCTTCCATGCATGGTGATTTAGGGTGTGAAGTGCCACATGGGCCATGAACCATGAATCTTTTCACTAACTCATACAATTATGGGGAAACTTCTTTATCTGGAATCTCTACAGATATCATTTTGTCTACATCTTCTGGATGCTTCAGGTTGTCTGCTGGATCAAGGAATAATAGTATATAGGCATGTGGTAAGCCCCGTTTTTGGAAGTCAATTGTGTAAACCTCTGGAAAAAAAATCCACATAGTATTATTAATTAATATATTTAACCATAGTCTGTTGAAAGGGTTATGATAACAAAAAAAACTCATAATACGAAAGGATATATTATACCTGCCCTAATGCTGCCAAAGAGCTTACTCTTTTTGATAACTTTAAGTAAGGATTGAAGCTTCATTTTGAATACTCTGTAACGAATGTTAGGTCTATTTGAAGGTTGTAAGTTGTATTTCTTACAAAATCTTGTAATTTCTGGCCATGCTAGATTACAACTAAATGTTATGAAAATATCAGGATATCCTACCCATCTACATATAGCCATTGCATCTTGATAATTCATTATCATATATCGTGCTCCAGCAGTGAATGATGAAGGAAGTATGATACATCATCCCATTGATGATGTGTCTCTTTCACCATTTGTCAAAGAGTCAAACAATCCTTGATATAGATCAACCCTTAATTCTTTTTGGTGAGTTCTAACCCATAGCAATCTTTGCGATTCAATTATAGTATAACCATAAACTACAAATTGTTGCAGCAATCTCCTAGCATGTAACAATGTAGATATTTCATTCTCCCTTATCATCAATCTATATGTGAAATACTCTCTCATACTAAGCCTTTTCTTCTTTTCAGTTACAATAAGCATTACTTGTCTATGTTGAACATCAGGTCTATAGCTATCTTCCCTAAAAGGGAAAAGAAGTGGTTATTGTAATGGCAGATGTGCAGTATGTAATTCAATAATTCTTTGAACTGATCTAGAAATCTGTCGAATAATGACATCCCTGACACTGAAGCTCATATCTATATCATCAACTAATAATGCAACAACTTCTGAGGCTGTAGGCATTTTAAAAGTATGACCGTCATGCTGTCTACTACTAATCAAGCATAGTTTCATCTCTGTAGCTTGATGG
Source organism: Neltuma alba (assembly GCF_004799145.2). Lineage (NCBI taxonomy): Eukaryota > Viridiplantae > Streptophyta > Magnoliopsida > Fabales > Fabaceae > Neltuma > Neltuma alba. The sequence continues at coordinate 13,394 of NW_021633356.1, read as the reverse complement.
TTCCTAATCAATGATGATGCAGTTCGATACTGTTGAACAAAAGGATTGACCAAGTCTAGCACCTCCTTTATTTTGTAACAATTTCAAGATCAATTGTTGACTGAGCTTGGTGCTGACTACTTCAACAATTATACTTTAGGTAAGTTCACAGAATACAGAAATAGAAGTCAAGGTCATTATAGTATATGTTTCTTTAGAGGGATATACCTGACAACCGCTATTCGATTAGTTACTTCATGTTCGGTATCAAAGATATAAAGCTGAGAATAAATGGGTTTACCACCATCTATGGGTAACAAATTACCAATTGAATGATAATTGACTCCATGCATGACAAATGAATAAGGTCCAGCTCCATCATTCTTTGAATGATCAATTTTCCCTCCTAAAGATGTGAAAGAGAACATGTTGTTATATTGCCTGATATTTGCATGGAAGTTCTTTGAATCTGATGAGCTTTTATTGAAGAACAATCTATGCAACATTAGAGGTGGTGCCTGCATTGGTGGTAGTTGGACCTTTCCTTTTAGACAACACATAGAGAATGTATTACTATTCTTGTTGGTGTCCTTTTTCACCCTTTCATTAAACCAAGGCATAGCCTCACAATGATGACATTTGTATATTGGATCACCTTCATCAATGTAATCTATTACAAAAGAATAATATTTGGCTTTGGAAAAATTATTATTGTGAGTGCTAAGAAGTCTATATAAGTTTAACCATGACAATCTAGGAAAACGGACCTTGACAGGTTAGCAAATCGACATGTGATTCCATTCCTTGAGTTAGGCTATTCTGTTGATTTATAATATCTCCATGCAGGAATGATTCTGTATGAAAGGCCACTTCCAAATGTGTTGCACAAGGTACACACTAAATCATTTTTTCCGACTAATAAAATAGAACAAAGAATTTAACATTTAATATTAACTAAAAGACTCACCACATATATCAATATCTTCATTATCTTCTATACCATGAGACGCGGACTCATGCTCGTTGAATGAGAAAGATACATCCCTATAATCAACGTCTTCATGTGGAATTGAAACAGGGTTATTTGTATGTTTTTTGGTCCTAATATAGAACTCTGCTTCAGATGAAGATTGACAATTATTAGTTAATGTGTCACCATTTGAATTTATAGACTTCATTTGTTTGATATCATCTTTCTTCCTTCTCGTAGAGCCTACACATGATGTTGGCATCAATAAAAGATTAAGTTAGTTGAAAGAGAAGTCATCATTGAATTCTATGTAAATGGATGAACATGATATGTAGAACCAAACTTGGAGGTTTCTGCTTCACAACAGAAATGGTTTTGAATCTATCACTGGGACTCTACTCATATAATTCTCAAAGGCTTTGTACCTCGCACTTTTACACTTAAACACATTTTCATCACCATAATTATTAATATTCTTGCATCTTTGCGTGCTTGAAGACTTTTCTGGTTTCACTTGTAGAAGGAATTAGTACTAGTTTCCCTTATTACATATCACATTCATCTAAATACAATGGTAAAAAATGAATAGAAAACAAATACGTCCTTATGTAACACTTGAACTTGTTGATTCCATCTGACAAGTTTATTTCAACATAAAAAACCCAATATACATACCCATGGAGGGAGTGCTGGAAAATCTATCACACAAGTTTGATGAGACATTTATGATGTCTTTCAGAGCAGAGTGTCTTTTGTGTTGTCCATGAACGGAAACTGCATTCTCAAGAGTCCTGACTACTGAGGGTTGTGTATGGTCTTCATCCATAGTTTTTCCCACTGGATTCAAAAAATATAACTCGGTTAAGAAATGACTCTCTGTTCCTGCTGCATATGTAAGAATGAAAAAATGGTTAAATTTCACGGTAGGAAGCGTTAGAAGGAATGAAAAAACACTATGTATTTTTCCAACCTTTCATGATCCTTATTGCTGGACTGGTTACATTCATTCCATTTGAATCAAAACCTTCCATTGACACCGCGCAAATATGATCAAACACAAACACTTTTAGGTTTTTTTGGCCTCCATTTATTTTCGACTTTAACTGACATTACTTAAAAAAGTAATGTGATGCATCTTTAGTTCTTCTGTCTCCTTACGGTCTAAGTTCATGAACTAGGACTACATATTTTAGAAATGACAAAAATATAGGAAAAGTATAGACGTGGTAGGAAGAGTTAATAGACTTGGAAAAAAAAAAAACTCTATATGTACTTTTCCTGCCTTTTGTAGTCCTCATAGTTGGACAGGTTATATTCATTCCTTTTTAGTCAAAACCTTCCATTGAAGCCTCACAAATATGTTGAAACACAAACACTTTTAGGCTTTCTTGGCCACCATTTATTATCCACTTTAACTGACATCACTTAAAAAAGTAATGTGATGCACCTTTGATTCTTTTGTCTCCTTACGGTGTAAGTTCATAAAAAGGACATCTTTCTCTACTCACAACTCATATGAGTATCTTTTGTGTAATATCCTAAAAAAAAAAAATTGAAAAAAAAAATTGAAAAATAAAAATAATATAAAATAATATAATATAATAATATTTTATTATATAAAAAAAATAATAATAATAACAAAAGTCCAACTTTCCACCGATTTTCGGTGGAAAGTTGGAGAGGGCGTGGAATTTGGGGGAGGGGGCGTGGAAACGTGGGGTGTGGGTTTGACAAAAACCCCTCCCCCAATAATTGTGTGGGGGTGTTAAATACCCCCCCACAACCCATTTCCCCTCCACGGCAGGTGCAAGAAGGAGCAAGAGAGAGGGAGAGAGAGAGAGGAAGTGTGTGTGAGCGAGAGAATCATACCAGTGAAGCAGAGGGCAAGCTTTGAAGATATTTTAGGTACATAAAATTATCTCTTTTCATCAAACTTCCTTTATAAATATTTCATGTATATTTTAAGCTTCCTATTTACGTTATTACTATCATGATTGGAGAAAATTTTGAGACTTATATATGATATAAGTATTGAGTTTTGACAAAAGATGACTATAGAAATTTAGAAGTAAATAAGTTGTTAATTTTATCGGTTTAGATTTCTCTATTTGCTAGTTTTAGTATTTAAAATTAATTTATTTAGTGGAAAATCTGTTATGTATGAGATATACCATATTTTTACCGATTAAATTTTAGTTAAATAATTTATTTGGATTGTTTGATATATTATTGAGGTTTTAATCGGTTTAGTTTTATTTATTGGGTGACTGGAGGTTAAATAATTATTGTAGCTAAAAAGTTTATTATTTATGAATATATATATATATATATATATATGTATATGGTAGTTATACCATTAAAGTTTTGATTAGATTATTTATTTATAAATATTTGAAGTATTATTGAATTTTTGATAGTTTGATTTTGAAGTTTAAACTTAAATGAGGATTTTTAGAGTTTATAATATAATAATTTTATATTTGGAAATTGTTGAAAATCCTTTTTATTAAGGTAAATAATTTGGAGGTGGTAAATAAATAATTTGGGGTTGTTAGAAATTTTAAGTTGTTGCTAAAATACTTAATAATTTTTGGGTTATGAGAGTTGCGGGAATTTAGAGTAAAAATTTAAATAATATAGAGAAGTTTAATTAATTAATTAATTAGTTTATATTAATATGTGGTTATATTAATTGTGTAGATTAATTATTGGTTGAGCAAAGGATTGACCTTGTGGTAATCCTTAGTATTGCTTTGGCGAGAGGTAACCACTTTCCACTTGTTATATGTGCTGATATGTTGTTTGTGAGTATTTTGCTATTTTTAGAATAATATTTGATATTTGGAACTTGAGTAGATATGTTATATCTTTTGAGCTATGAAAATTGTCTTGTGGGATTTTTGGAATTGTGATTGAGAAGTTTGGAAAAGATATATGATTTATATCTTATGGATTATACTGAGAAAAGATTGAGGCATTTTTATTATATTGTGAATGATTGGTTGTTATTTGGATTTTGGAATTGAGTCCTATCCTACCACGTGGTAAGGCCGCCATTGGTGCACATTGGTTGGCTTCTTCTTTCGTCCCCCATAGTGAGGGATAGGCCTTGTGGCTTCTTATTCGTCCCCCAAAGTGAGGGATAGGCCCATATGTTTGATTAATCCCCCAGAGTGAGGGATAGACTTATGTGGCTTGTGTGTTGGCCCCCATAGTGAGGGTTTGGATGATTGAAATTTTATATCTATAGTTCTCGAGAATTAATAACTGTCCCACTTGACACCTCACGAGCACGTGTTAGTATGTATGATGAGTTGGAGAGTTGGTTACTGAGGCGTTTGTCTCACCCCGTGGTTTAACATTTTCAGGCGATAGTTCAGGTGGTGGCCCATCAGGGAAGGCTCCGGAGGCATAGTGTGCTGATTAGCTTGTATAGCCTCCCTACTTTTGTTCTATGTGCTGACTTGTTATATATTGCCACATAGGGCTCATCTACTATCATGATGTAAAATAATACTTTTAATTACTACTATCTGGTATGATAGGGCCGTGAGGAGGTCCGAGACATTTTAGACTTTGCGTATTACACTGATTTGATAGTGTTGATTTTTCACTAATGGGCTCTATGACTTATATTAAAATGTTTTATCAGTTCGTGTGTTTGAAAGTGTAAGTTTGGTTTGGGCTAACGGTTGAATGATATTTCTGGACTTTGAAAGTCCAAGGCCCAAGTGAACGATTGATGTGGCTCGTAATATAAGTTTATTTCTTTTAACCATGATAGCGATTTTAAAATTTTAAGGTTTCTTCTTTTCTATCATGGTTAATCATTCAAATAAATTGTTGGATTTAATCTAAAATTGTTTTGAAAGAGCGGTTGTCACATTTTGCAGGCATATATAGTTAACCAATATGTTATATTTGATGGTGACTGTTCATAGAATATTTGATGCTATGAATTTTTGCCCACCCACTGCTGTCCTTCTCATTTAAGGGATTATGCTATATTAAAGTGCAATAATAAAAATCAAGGATTTATATATCACCCCATCTAAGATACTTTGGTAAAGAATACTACTAACCCAGTACATAAGCTTTTTTTTTGTTTTTTAAACCAAGAATAGCTAAGTGTATAGTGGGTCCATCGAAAACTTTTTGGATATCATATTTTGTTAATATACTGACTAGAAAAGTTTATGATTATGACTTCATATTATAATGATAGTAATGTTTAGCTGGGGCTACCGGTGTCTTGAATGTGGCTATGAGGTTCGTCCTAAGTGTGTATGAGCTCCTTCATCTTGATCGCCGTGGGTTGGTGAGATCCAAATATTCTAAACTAATCAAATCTAACCTTTTATGTGGATTGGCCTTCTTCCCATTATTAGACTCCTGACTATTCTGTTTGCATCTTTGATATATGTAGGTTGGGTTTCTGGCTACTTTTAACTTGCTGCTTTTGTATGACGGAGCATGGCCATAAACGGACCTATGAGTTGTGATGTGATTAGCTAGTGGCCTAATCAAGTTAAAGTGTGAATTAATTGCACAATGATTGTCCTTCAATGCACTGAGCTATCTGAGTAGAATTTGCATTTTCTAAAGTGATTTTAAATAAATTGAGAAAAAGGGGCAATTGTAAAAAGAATGATTGTGGACTTTGTTTCTGATAAGCTAATTTCTTTATTTCAAGAGAATCACATATGGATTTTGTATTTAAAAATAGGTGGACTATGTCTTGATCATAGATAGCACACTACAAAAAGGAATTAGAGAAAGATTAAATAACATTGATCATAAATAGCACCATACAATGACAAAGAAGTTCTCACTTCTGGTACACTGAATTGGGACCAATATTAATTACCAGTGGCCTACTTAAACATAACTTTAAAACAAAAACTTAGAAACATGCATAGTACAAATACTTGGGACATCACACATTAGCTAAACTAACACATATAAGTAGAGCCCATATCAGCAAACAGTCTACTTCTTCTCTTGCTTTACTTTCACAATCCTCTGATCAGTGTTAGAAGAAGAGGGATCATTGGTGTTGACAGAACGATCATTGGCAGTTGGGGTCCTCTTTTGAGCAGTCTTCCTTTTTCCTTTGTTTGATGAAGCAGATACTTCCTTAGATATATCTGCTAATGTCACATTATCTTGATTTTTTTGTGCATTTGCATGGTTCGTTAAGCTCTCTGTATTTGTACTACTATCAAATGCTGGACTACCCTCATCAATATCCTCTATGTTAGACTGCATAAACATGACATCCAATAATTAAAAAAAAAACTACTAAAACTACTAAACTACTAATAAATACACGATATTAATAATACTATTGTTTGGAAAAAAATATTATTTTAACTTTTTTAAACCTGTGGGACTTGTTCAGGAAGATCTTCATTCTGCATGATTCATAACAAATTGATTCATTACACTGAGCAGTGAAAATATCTTTTACGTAAAGGTTAACATCAATCAGGCTTATCAATTTGTCTTATATCAGTCTCAGCTTGGGTGAACTGTGGCAAAAGATCCTCACAAATAGTGTATGGACAACGCTTATCTTGAGTGGGGGTGCCTCTTATTATAATCATTCAATTTCAGCTTGAGAATCATCTTCCTTCTAACTACCTCATCAAGGTCATAAGGGAAATCATACTCACGATCCTCCTGAGAAGCAATTTAAATAATTAGGTTGACATAACATAAGGAAAAGCCCATATACTATTATTGTGCATAAAAATTCAGATATATGACAAACCATGAAAATTTTGCCTACAGCAAACCTGCTTAAGTATAACTTTCATCTCAAATGCATTCTTCTGAAAAAGTTGGACAGCAAGCTTATCCCAGAATATCACAGATGTTTTCCCAGTATCCTCTCCAACAACATAATGGACTTTCAACCTGAGCATATTCCCTGGCCATATTAGTATATTTAACTGATGAAGTGATGGTCAATAATTTGTAATAATTTCATTTTAATTGCTTGCTTTAGCTCAACTGCTATCGGCTTCTTCTTGCAGTTTGAACAGTATGCAGATCCATTCTCTTCCTTTGGTTTTGTACGACATTTTGTGCAACCATCGTATGTCCATCCATAATGTGTTTCAAGCTTTAGAACTCTGCAATTGACAATAAAAGGTTCATCCTTAAAAAAAAAATTGCATGGGTTACGTGTTCAAACTTTAACCCTTCACATGTTTGCATATCAGGATACATGACCAACCCCTGCATTAAGCTCAATCTGTACTATGTCCATCCTCTTGTTATTCTGGACCATACATGCAACCAAAGGTTGGGAAGATTGAGAAGGAATTTGTTGAGACAGCATCGAGATGCTGGGGGATAACTTGTCCTTTGCACTATATAAACCAAAATGATTAAACGTTAACCAATATATCTCCATGTGAAGTCAAATAGTAAAACTATATTCAGTGAAAGTTTCATACCTTTTTATGAGCTCCTTAACCACTGGCAGCATAGGGTTAAAGAAAACCCTTGTAGAATGAGCTACAAATTTGAGGTCGTCCTAAAACATTATTTAATTCATCATAAATATCAATACAAATTCATGTACTTATACTACAAATGCCTTCATATTATAAATTTGATATGAAATAACAGTGAGCCATTTTATTTGATCATTGATCTACATACCATCTTCAAAGAAACCAATTCTATCAAGATTAATAACCACTAAAACAGGTGTCTCCATATTCTTCAAATAAGCAGTGTCAGTATTTGTTGAACAATCATCAAATAGAATACATTCCACGTCAGTATCACTGTCAACAATTAATAAAGAAGTCGAATAATATTAATAATTTGAGTAAAATACTATAACCTCCCTTGTATTTTGTCTTGATTACACAGACCTCCCTTCTATTTTGAAAACATACAGTTAAAAACTGTTAACTCTGTTAAGAATATTTCAAAAAGATGTTTTTTAAATTCAAATTTATATTGAAATACTTTTTATTTGCTAAATGACCCTTCATAATACTAAATCTCAAAATTTTGGTTAAAATTACTTTAAGATTTTTTCTTTTACCTTAATTTTATTTATTTTATTTTTGAAAATTGTTGCTTGTTTAATGTTTTTATTGTATTAGGCTAAAAATTAAGTAATTTAGTTAATGCAAACATAAATTTAAATGATTTATATAAGTTTTCAAAATGGCATAATTTATATTATGATGAAAAAATATGCATTCAAAATATTTTCTAGCCATTTAAAAAAAATCTTAATTTTCAATATTTCATGAGGAACTAAAATTAGATAATTCTATAATATAATTGAAATTAAAAATTTTATAACATATTAAAAATTTTGAAAACACATGCATTATAATTATTTTTTGTTGTATCAAAAATTATTTTTTTAAAGATATAAATATTTATATAACATTTATGTTAAAGAGGGATATTTTGGTCAAAATAAAAATTTAAAAGTCAAATTTAACGGTCAACTAACAGTTGGATGGATGGAAATTGAATCTTAAAAATATAAGGAAGGTCTGTGTAACATACATTTTAATTTGAAGGGAAGTTTATATATATTTTCAAAATAAAGGGAGATTTTTGTAATTTAAGTAAAATAGAGGGGTAGTCAATATTTTACTCTAAATTTTATCTAATATTTGACACAATTCTGGAAATAAGTCAATTACTCTTGATCAATCAAGACCATGCGCAGCTTGTGCTTGGTCTCATTGTCCTTCCTATATTCTTCAAGAGAACCAATAGAGTGGACAAAAGCAACAACATCTGATAACCAAAAAAAAAAAAAAAGAAATACAAAACTGTTGATTATGAATATATTGATTATGAATATAAAGATAATATAAAATATAAATATGAAATATAAATAGATATAGATATAGATATATATAAAATGACATGGGCAAGCTGGAAGCTAGAACCTAAGACATGGAATCATGCATAACATACCAAGTAAATAATCTATGTGATTGGTTTTGGTACACTTTGGGATTTCAGGAATAGGGAAAAAAAAGTATGCCACATGAGGTATATTGCAATTCTCTTCTCTGATGTAAGTTTGTTGGGTGAATGTTATCTTGAAAGGGCTATTTGTAGCCCTGTATTGATTAACATTATGTGACACAAAATTAGCAAAGAAGTATATCCTCCCTTCCACTGGAGAATCTCCGAAATGAGGTAGTAAATTCTTTGCCACAATACTTGCTTGGATCTTACCACCTTGTAAAATGAATGAATGGAGTTAATATTTGAGTAGTGTATAACACTAAGTAAATAAAAGAAATTCATATAAGAAAGAATATACTGTTCGACCTTCTGAAATTTGTATAGGCAGAATTGATTATTAAATAAATGGGATACTATGTCACTCACCACTTCATCAACCAAAATCATTGTAATGCAGAACAGCTCATTAGGAGAAGTTTTCTGATAAACACCCCACCTCCTAAAAACCTTTAGACGGATGGAACACCTATCAGTGTCTTCATTGAGATCTTTCAAAAGACAAAGTCTTACCATTGTTAATTGGCGGACTATTCAAACTGGAATTGTAGTAAGAACCAGAATTGGAATTCAAACTAGATATAGGTGATGAAATAAGAGGAGCTATACGTCTTATATAGAGATCAGGTAAATTTTGAATCAGTACTGCTAACTCTTCTTCCGTCCTAATTGACTTTGAAATTGAAATGAAATCAATATTTGAAATCATGAATTTTTGTCTAACGAATTCATGGGTTCCCACCAATTGGCCAAAATTCAAATTCAAGTAGTTTTTCTTGGGAAATTCATCCTTTTGTCAAGTCAAATATTAGGCTGGATAAAGATTCGTTTATGCTGAACACATATGCTTTGTCTGCATGGCATGTGAAGTACACTTGTATTAAAAAAAATCACATACTATTCCATCTAAGAGGATGCGAGGCTAATGAAAAATATTGATGGCAAAGCTAAAGGACATATACATAAGCACTGCAAAAAAGATGAGAAGGTTTGCATTGATCGCAAACCTATATGAAAATGACTCTTACATGCTAACTATGAAACTTAAGATTGAGAAGAATGCATTCACTCTAAACCTTTGGATGAGAAGTTTTTGCCTAGAACTCTAGATGAAATTCTAACTTTTAATCTCTTAACACCAACACCTTACTATTCACATAATGAATCCATTCTAATGATCTTAAAATACAACTGTGAAATAAGGGTTGATCAATAATCAATAATGAATAATCACTTTATAAAGAGATTAAAAGTAATAGTTATTTAGATGTGGACATGCAGAGGAAATGAACAGATAAAGAATTCCAACGTCAGTTATATAATATGGCAACTAAAGACACCCACATTAGCAGTTCATTTTCACTTACAGATGGAAGCTGAGGTTCATGATCATATTCATTGTCAGTTCAAGGCATCATTAAGCAGAACTTATCTAATCATCATATATACTTATGCACATAATTTAATAAAACTCAACTAAGCAATTAACATACTTTATACTTGAAGTGAAAAAAGTGGCACTCTGCACAATGCGCACAAATGTGCAAGGGTGAAATCTCAATATTGACAACTCACTGATAAGGTAAAGCAGTAATTTTTTAAATATTAACTTACTGTTAGAGAAAATAGGACAATTTCAAATGTCTCTGCTAGCTATTACAACAACATTTACTCAATAAAGAAAACTTACCTTAAAAATGATAGTCTACACAGCAATAAATTACACAGAGTGGAGATGCAACTGTATTATGAAACCTAAAGATAGATAAGACAAAAATTTTAAGGCTTATAAATCAATTTTTGACCTGTACAAGGCAAAAAGCATAAGTCGTCCTAAGAATATTGGACAAGACATATCGTTGCCAATATACATGTTTTCGATGCTTGACGATATCACATGTTCACCTGACTTTATTACACGGTTCTCAAAGTTTTTTTATTCAGATGAAAGTTGTAAAAAGTGCCTAACATTACATTATCTACCTAACCTCTATCACTATATACCCAGAAACATAAAACCTTCTACTGACAGTGAATAGCTCCATCAAAAAACAGAACATGTCATTAATTGCTTCAGTCAACAGGAACAATGTTGTTCATTACTCATAGGTCAAAAAAAGGTTATGTTTACTTTTTATCACTGGTTATTCAAAATGCCTAACATTACGTTATCTACCTAACATCATTTTAAACCTAGAAACATAAAACCTTGTACTGATAGTGAATAACTCCATCTCTGGACAGAACATGTCATTAATTGTTTCAGTCAACAGGAACCGCATTGTTCATTACTTACAGGTCACCAAAAGGTTACAAAACATTTTTATCTCTGTTTATTCAAAATGCCTAACATTTTGGTATCTACCTAACATCACTTTAAACCCAGAAACATAAAACCTTGTATTGATAGTGAATAACTCCATCCAAAAACAGAATGTGTCATCCATTATTTTAGTCAACAGGAACCCCATTGTTCACTGCTTACAGCTCACCAAAAGGTTATAAATTTTTTTATCTCTATTATTTCAAAGGCTTTATCAATAGAAGAAGTTAAACACACTACTTATTCAAAACCAACTCTATAAAAAACTTGTCACCACTTAATCGGATGCAGTCATACTCAACTTCCTACATTGCAAAAACAAACCAACAAGAGATTACAAGCATGACCTCAGTTGAAAACTTCATGGAGGCGGCATTCTTCAACCTTCTTAGGGGTTGCAGATGCAATGGTGTCACCTTTCTTCACATTTGTTGTGGCCATCTCAATGTATCTGCTTCATTTGACATGAAGTTGCATGCAATAGAAGGCTTCTGTTCAAAGTGTGGAGGAATCCCCGTCGAATCACCTAGATGGTATGAACCTCTGTATTTACTTCTTAGATGCATCTATGGAGTTATCAGGAATGAGGGCTTGTACTGCCATGACTTTGAACTTGCGAAGCCATACCAAATGAGAGACCATGGCTTTTACATCAGAATGTTATGGTACCATACCGAGCACCTTAGAGTTAGAATATATGCCATGGAGAATAGGAGAACCATTAAAAATATTTGACTTGTTCTCTAAAACATTTATGAATAGTGCACATATCCATAAAAGGCGAGACAAGGATCTGTGGCAACGTTTTACAGAAGGATAACCTATACTACTGATGCAACATTACAGGAGCCAAGAGCATCATTAAATGGCCTGCCGTGATATCTTCCCAATATTGAGCAAAGTTCACAACTTACATTACCTCCATCATCAAGCATCGGTCCAGAGTTAGGCTTCGTCCACAGTGATGACGACAAATAGGATGTTGAATACCATTTCATTATCTACTTTAAGTTTTTTGCAATCTCTATTAAATTCTACACCATGTACCTTTCACTGTGGATAAAGACATCCTTCATTGTGTATTTTTCACTCTGTACTCTTTTTTTTTTTGGTCAGTCTGGAATGCGTACTTTTATTAGTAAAAGGTCTTACCTATTCAACATTGTTGGATTTCATTTGCGCATTCGACAGTATGAATTAAACTGAAATACAAGCTGAATTTACATACAGCCTTGGACACAAATACCATTAGTTTATCATAGTCTTAACAGATACACACATAAGCAACACAACCGCCTAAAGCTACGACTCCAATAAGTTGTGGATCAGGAATGATTCTTGAAAATAAGGACACAGCAGTTATAGAGTCATATAGAAAACATGGTCACATAAATGTTGTCAACACACTACGCTGAAAGGCTACTGGCTAGCACAATAATCCTAGCTCCCTACACATGTTGGAAATCTGGCTTTACTTATAACCTTAAGTAGTGGATCAAAATGATCCTTGAAAATATTTAATGAACAAAATGTGTTTAAATTAGAAATCAAGAATTTTTTAACCAAATAATATTATGTAATTAATTGGATGATATACGCTACATAATTTATGTAAATATAAAATAAAAATAATATTAAAGTGCAGTAAAATTTTTATTAAAATTATTTTTTATTTAAAATAGCATTAAAAATAAATAACTAAAAATGGGTTGAAAAACACGATAAATATGTAGAGAGAAGTACGAGGAGAACATAATATAGGAATAAAAATGTTTTTTGATTTTGAAAAGCAACTTTCGCATAAATAAGACGAGGTATATACCATAAAAATTAGCTTCTGACTTGAATGATTCTTTTAGACAAAATGACTTGTTGATAAATTAACACAACCCGACTCTTACTCCCTAAAAGCTATTTTTACTGCCGCTTAACCAAATAGACTAGTCAGTTTATGCATTGGAATGGGTGAAAACCATTAGTTATTGGCAAGATCAAGAATTCGTGCTTATCTTGGTTTCTCTTCTCTCTCATTGTTTTTCACCGACCATCGCTCATGGGACATTCTTACTTTCTTTCGTTTCACTGGGTCATGGGTGAATCACA
>NW_021633355.1:0-74534 GCF_004799145.2 Neltuma alba | reverse complement strand
CTCGATGATTTTACTTAATATATAATGTAATTGCCGATGTAATTTTTTTTTAGATAATATGTAATTCACTTAAATATCCAATATAAATTACCTAACTATTTTTTATGAATACAAAAAATAAAATTTTCAATGTCCTATATCAAATAGTTAATTTTCTTTTTATTATTTAATCAATATCTATCCGCATCTAACATCATATTTAAATAATATATCATCTCCAAGATTTGTTTAAGTATGGATCTTTAATCCTATACAAAGAATACCAAAATTTTTCTTTATAATACCAAAATTTTCGTTATATACTAGACAAGTTCCATACTTCTATTCCACATCTTTTTTTTAACATAGAAGAAAATTCATCAAGGCCTGAAGGAAGGAGAGAACCGCTAAGCCATCAACTCAAAGAGATAGATGATATCAAATAGAAGAATCTAAGGATTTGGATGCCTCTCTTGTACTTTTCGCAAAGAATCAAATTTCAGAAGAGCTCGTAGATAAAGAAAAGAGGAGGAACCACAAGAGGAGGAGAAAGATAAAAGAAAGAAAATGGAGACAATCAAATTATAACCAACAACAATCCATCATAAACAAGATTCTAATGACAGTTTCTCTTCATCAAGACCTCCACTTTTGATGAATTTGATTCAGTCATTGTTACTATGCCATGTTACTGCCATGGAGGAGAAGAAAAATAGATGAAGATATGGGAGGCCAGGATATCAAAATGATTATAGAAAAGAAGCTTTGTAAGAGTGATTTGAGCTCAAACAATAATCGCTTCTCATTCCAGAAAAAAAGATCTTGAAGGAAGCCATGGATTTTCTCAAACCACAAGAAGCTGAGTTTTTGAGAGAGATTTCAACAATAATGAGAAGCCTCAAGGTCTACATGTATTAGTGCTGGATCCAAATCTTCAAGAGTTCGACTTGATTTTGAAAAGGTGGCGAATGACAAGTTCTACTACTTATAATTTGACTCATAATTGGAAATATGTTGTCGAATGTAATAATTTCAAGTTGGATGATATGGTGCAATTATGGTCGTTTAGAAGGTTTGATGAACACTTGGATTTGCATTAGTCAAGCTTAATCAATAAGAGGATTTAACATCATAAAGTTATAAATTTAAATTCGAGGTTGACATGTTTGCGTTTGTCTCACTCTAGTTTGACTATGTATTTCTTTTAATTTTCACATCTTGTATATGTGTTCGGGTTTTGTTTTTCATTATAAGGATTCTTTGATTATAAGAACTTGTGGTTGAGACTCTGAATGATATGATACGTTTGTATTGCATTGCCATTAGAAATAGAAATCTAATTGTTTTTTTTCATTTTTCTTTCTACTGTAGTCTTTTTTCCTGCTTAATGAAATAGATTGATGATGATTTAGATTTTCTTGTTAGTTTGAATTATTATCTAGATGTTATTTCAAAGATCGGAGGTCTAATATTTGAAATCTTGTAATTTTGATAAATAATTCTAAGGGTGCTAGTGAATGATGATTAAGGGGGCAAATACACCTCTTCTTCATCCCATTATTTTACACTAAGTTGTACTCTATATATCATCAATAAATTGAAAACTGAAAAAGGTATAGAAATTAGAAAGTAATAAAAAGGGTGGGAGTTGTTTGTTTCTTTTTCCATCGAGGGAGTGAGAACTAATTATAAGTTGATAAATACGTTTTTATTTTTTTAATTTGATTTTTCTTTATTATTGCATTACAAGATTTATATCAGAATTATTATTCTAATTTCATAATTATGACATATAAAAAAATTATTCAATCATATTAAAATATATATTATCTCATGTATAAAATATTTATATATCTATAAAAATATATATAAAAATATATCTTGTCATATTATATTAAGAAAATGATTGAATAAAAATATTATATCATCATTAGAGTTTCATTGAAAAAGATAAACTTAGAATTTGAAGAGAAATATTGGCTAAAAGACTTTAAAAAAAAATTTTTACTGAAAAAGATAAATTAAAATGTTTAAAAATTAACGTGAATAATTTAATTGAGTGAGACATAATATTTTTCTCTCTTTCAAAAAATCCCTAAATTTAGAGAGAAGTAATAAAAAACAATTTTTTTTCCTCCATTCTCCTCCATTTTTTCGAACCAAAAATAATTTCATTTCTCATCTCCTTCCTCCCCTTCCTAAAACAAATTCCACAACCATTAATGAGTGCTCATGAAACGGGATAGAATTGAGATGATTTAATCATGTGTCCCGTCTCAATTGTAATGGGACAAAACCAGGATGGAATAAGAATATCCTATCTTTTTATTACCTTTTTTTATTTAACAAAATTGGTCATAACTGAAAATTGGGGCAAAGAGAAAATGCTCGATATTAAAAGATAAAAAAAAATGTCCACTAAAAAAAATCAAAAGTTTAGGAATTAACATAAGATTATGGTTAAAAAAATGAGTTATGAATGAGTTAAGATTTAAATTACTAAACTATTACTTTTCTCTTTAATTAAAGACAGGATAAGGATGATATTCTCATTTCTTTTTAGCATACCAGCCAATTAGAGTCTAAGAGTATGGAACACGTTGTTACTACTTTAAATTTCCCAATTGTTCTTTTTTAAACACATTATTAGGTCCCTGGTCCTCCTCCTCCTCTCTTTGTTGTTCTCTTCAATACCAATATGAATGCCAATACCCAATAGAAAAATAGAAAATTAAGCCCAATATATAAATCATTACAAAGAATTTGCTCATTCTTCTACTATTGATGAGATTGCTATACATGCTTACTATAAGATGACTTGAATCCTATTTTTTTTAACCATAACTTACAAAGAATTTGCTCATTCTTTTACAAATTCGATATTCGAATTTGTAATTTCACGTTAAAAATTTTTAAGTCTTGAGGGAGATAGTATCAATTGAGCTTCAAATTCCCATGACTTGAATCCTCCTTAATCCATGTCATTTTCATATGCTTAAAGAAATTCTTTATGCATTAATTTTCTAAGAAAAGTAGTTAGAATCATTATCTATATTTGCTCCCTCCATTCCCATATACAGAGCATCTTCCAAAAGGTTTTCTTGATATTTTTTACAAGTATTTGATAGTTTTAAAAGGTATTAAATATTTTTTATATATATTTATATTTAACTAGGAAAGTAAAAAAGAATAAAAATTAATATACTGCAATTTAATATGGTTAAAAAATTATATTAAAAATTATTAAAATTTTATAACAGATTTAATATTTCCAACTTAATTTATATTTAGGATCAAACAGGATATAAATAAATTAAGGCCACTCTGTTTGGCAGGAGAGAAGGACAATGAAGAAAATTTTTTAAAGAGTCTGATTTAAAAATTAAAAAAGTGAGACTGAATACTTTTAATTACTTGTTTTATTCTTTTATCTTACATAGTAGTATTATTTTTATTAAAGCTTCCCAATGATTTAACACCTTTTTCTTAGATGTTTATCAAGTTGTGAATTTGTGACGTTTATTTTTTAAAAAAAAAGTTATTATCTTTGGTCATAATTATAAAAACTAGTTGACTAATTTGAAGAGATTAAAAAAAGAAGTTAAGTTAGTTATTTGTAATAAATAAGTGTTGTATTTCTTAAAATATCTTTACTAATTAAGTATATTGATTAAAACTACCATTATTAAAAGGACTACTTTGAAAAAAATACATAAATATAAAAAATAAAGTAAATTAGGATCTTATATTTAGGATCAAAATAAAAATTAAATGAAATCTTATATAAAAAGACGGGAGATAATATAATTTGTAAATATCGACGGCACTGAGATTTATGCGGGTTCGGAGCGGGTTACTGTTGTACCCGTGAAAAGTGGTACTACCTTTTTTTTTCCTCTCCTTAAAAGCCGACCTCGGCGGCTTCGCCTTGCATTTTCACTTTCAGATCTCCTCTTCCACTTTGATTTGGGAACATTATTCCACCTCGGCAACATACGGTGAGTTTCAGAATTTGATTTCTTGTTGGCGGTTGTAGATTCCCACTCATTCGCTTGCAAACTTCACAATTGTCTTCTTTATATCGATATTTTGTTTCTCGCAGAGGTTTTTAACTTCTCTCCTTTCATTTGTTGACTTCTATCCCAATTTTAAATCTTTTGTCTTTTAAGTCCTTTTTATACTTTTGAATCGTTGATATCTGAAGTCATTAGTTCGTGTATGAAATCGTTAGTCCATGCTTAAGTTTAGAGGACGAATTTCGAATACCAAATGTTTTCTGTGTTTTATCGCAAAGAATAAAGGTGATTCTTTAATAATTTTGGTGTAACGACAAAAGCTGTGAAGTTTGGCTTTTTGATAATCTTTGTTGCTTTACCAGTTATCCAGGGGATGTGGGTAAATGAAAAATTTTGGCCCCGTATGCTAGTTGGGAGTTTGATTATGAGCTTCACTCCATTACTCTTGGTTGTGTTTTCCTTATTTGTAATTTCATAGTCAAGGGTGGAAGCGTCCATGGGGCGCTGGATTTTAACATTAAATGCCTTAAGCGACAGGTGTTAGAAAGGCCAACAGCCTTTTGGCGGTGCCACTGACATACGGATTCGATCCGCTTCAAGCATTAGCTTGTGCTGAAAAAAAAGGCATACGTCCGAGTGAAGCAAGGTGCTAATCTAACGGATGATTATAGTGTGGCTACGGTCAATCTATGATAATCAGTTTTTTCTGTTTGGCGATCGTTTGTGCTATAGTGTGGCTGAGGTCC
The DNA here is from genome assembly GCF_004799145.2 of Neltuma alba. NCBI lineage: Eukaryota > Viridiplantae > Streptophyta > Magnoliopsida > Fabales > Fabaceae > Neltuma > Neltuma alba. The sequence goes on along the minus strand of NW_021633355.1, from coordinate 69,793 downwards.
CTAATGGCTTTGGTTTGTGCTGGGTTATTAACCCTTAAAAACTCGTGGCCTAAATAATCATTTAAAATATTAATAACTGTTTTAATCTTATTCTAGGGCTGGGACACTGGGCTTCTGCGATTTTCTATTTTATCTTATTACTATTATTATACTTTAAGGGCTTGTAAGCATAGAACACCCAAGGCATACCCCTGGAACAAGGACGACAGATAAAGTGTGGCACTCAAGTTACTGCACCTGATTAAAGGCAATGTGCCTCTCATGGGGTGGAGCTGTAGCCATGGATAGCAAATCACCTTCATGCCTAAGTTGCTAAGTCATCAGTGTTCATAATAATGGCTAAAGGAAGAATATAGACATAAGTGCTATAAACTATGCGGCATGGGTACTTCCAGAAAGGAGTTATGCCTGTGCATAATACATTTATGATGCGGCACAATGCCCCCAAAATGTACAAGGACTCTGTCCTGTATGTGTCGAAGTCCACGGTTCTATGGTTTTATGTCTCTATGCGTCACTATGAATATTCATTAGGAAGAAAGTCTTTGGTTTCCGTAATTGCTTCTGTCATTCTTTACACTGCTCCCCGTCCTATTTATAGGATACGTTTAACCTAATCATATAGATTAAGTGGTTAAAATAAGTTGATGGTCATGATTTTTAAAAAGTTGCCAGAACATTTAAAAATTACCTTTAATCAAAGGCATTAAATGGTGTATGGGGCTCTCTTTCTACACACATAAATTCAAAAATTGCACTTCCAATGAAGGATATATTTGGAAAAAATCCTTACATATTCAGGACCATGAAAAGCATGTCTTATAATTAGGACTGGAGGTAGGATCAATGATGCGTTCAATTCTGAGGACTTCAAGATCATGCTCAAGAAAGTCAAACAAATCGTGAAAGCAAAGCAATTGAGAAATGATCAAGTTAATTGAAAGAAATGGCTCCTTTTGATAAATTTTCCTTGACTTCCAAAAGTTGTGCGTTTTCCCAGTTTTCTTTTGTTTCTTGTCTTGTGAGTATTTTCATCCTCGTAAATTGATTTTGGGTTTTTTAGGTTGAAAGATATGGCAGAAGCAAAACCAGGATTGAGGAAGCCAGTCTTCACCAAGGTTGACCAACTTCGCCCAGGCACAAGCGGGCACACTCTAACTGTGAAAGTGGTCAGCACTAAGATGGTGCTACAGAAAGGTCGTGCTGATGGCCCTCAACCTCGTCAAATGCGAATTGCTGAATGTTTGGTGGGTGATGAGACAGGAATGATCATATTCACTGCAAGGAATGACCAAGGTATGGATATCATTGAATTGATTTTTTGATCCTGCCTATTGTAGTCTTACTTTGGCATGTTATTGTATATTTATTCCTTGTGGTGCTTGTTGTTCCCAGCCATTCTTATGGACTATTTTTTAAGAACTGAATGTATGTGATATTACTATAAAAGTAATGCATTGCTAATGTTTGTATATTAAAAAGTAATTTGTTGTTAATAAAGTGTAATCCGTTCAGATGGCATAGTTTTCAAATCGCTGTGTTTATTACTAATTGGAAGGCACATTTCGAAATCAGGAAATGCATCAAATTGCTTAATTCATTGACAATTGAAGAATTAACAAAAATATTTAACCATGAGTCTCACATAAGTGGTAGATAAGCCCTTAAATTAAATTCATGAGTACTTAAATCTAGTTTTTTTTTTTTTCCCTACTCTGTGTCAATATCTATGATTTTAGAACTACAGCAGCCAAGCATCATAGGCCATGTTGAAAACTTAGTCACACCTTCAAATCTCAAAAGCAGAGGCTCCAGAATGTACAGTTGAGAGGTAGACCAAATAACCAGACGAAAATTTGGAATGGCAAGTTGGCAGTAGGATAACAGTAACCAGTCTACCATGCAGACATGAGCCAACAACTTTAGTGATGCATTTTGTTTTAAAATGAGAAGTGGATGTTGAAAGTTGAGAACAAGATGTATTTTACCTTAAATGCACCAAAATGCTGTTTCATTGCTAGCACTTAAGAAAAGAACTTTAAAAATTTGAGAAATGCAGTGTTTGACATTTGGGTCAAAATGTGTTCAGCTTCGCAACTGAGAAAAAATGACCCGAAAGTTTTCATGTGTTGCACCAAGCCACCAAGTCTGGTGCCAGTAAGGATCCTTGCGTCTTCATGACTCAGACAAGGCACCTTCTGCTAGATGTTTCCCTTGGAACCTTTTTGAGGCAAGAAAGTTGTTTGCTGTCAAAATTTGAATGAAATCTCTGTGTGTTTGTGTGTGTTATCCTAGTCAATTCTTCTTTCATAAGTTTTTATTTTTCACCTATGTGCATCTGAAAGCACCAATAATGGATTTCTGACTCTAAGCTGATGTCCATTATTTGTTATACATTTTTTATTTCAATGATTATAAGAAATGATTATGTTTTAGGTTTTCACTGGTAAGATGAAGGAAATTGAAGAGAAAGTGGGTAACATGGTTAATTAAATATTTTTGGTAATTGTTAATTTGTGATATTGATGAAGTTCGTACAAGATATTTTGGATTCCAGCAGATGCCTTTCATTTTTGGGGCAATAATCCATTATTTTACATTTTACTTTTTTGATTACTTATAAAATTTGATTTTCATTCTTTTCTTGTCTTTATTTAAACAAAATGAGCATAAAAGGTTTTAAGATCAAATTGCTGGTTGGTTTAGCTGCTTTGGTCTAAGGCTGCTCGTGTTTGAATATAGATCTAGGATCTGTCGCCTTGTGAACACATTTGAACTAATAACCCAAATTGCTCAGAGTTGTTTCTTTCCTCTTCATTAGGGAATTTCATTCCAGGAGTGAGGAAGTGAGTTTATTTTTCCTCCCTTTTTTTGTCTCTGTTTGTGTTGGGGAGGGGGCTTAAAAAGTGAGAGAGTTAAAGAAATAGAAGAACAAAGAAGATGGGGTGCATAAAAAGATGTGGAAGCAATAACCAGTTGTCATATTGTAGCCTAAGGCAAAATCATTTTGTTTCTAATTGGTCTAAGACGGGCCTGGGCTGGCATGATAAGGAGGAAATTTTTTTACACGTGACGCTATCCACACCCGCCCAATTTTTACACCCTAAAACATAAATGCCATTATGATGACTGCAGATGTCCTTATTTTATTATTAAATCATGTGTGGCAATCAATAGTAGTTTGTCTGTTTGACCATGAATGGTAGCTTATATGATGAGGATTTTGTAATACTTTTATATGATGTCGTTTTAAATTGTATGGTTCAACAAAGCTATGTACTCATAATTTTTAGAATTCTTATTGGCAATTAAAAATCCTCTTGACAAATAGCATGCTTCAATGTTTTTTTTTTTTGTTCAGTGGATATGATGAAAGAGGGTTCAACCGTCACCCTGCGCAATGCTAAAATTGACATGTACAGAGGATCCATGAGACTTGCTGTGGACAAGTGGGGCCGTGTTGAAGTTGCAGAGCCTGCAAACTTCTCTGTTAGGGAGGATAACAACTTGTCACTGATCGAATATGAACTGGTGAATGTCGTTGTGGAGTGAACTTGCAATTTCTACTGTCTTCTAATGAGAATAAAACAAAGCGAGCAGGGTAATCTACTTCTATCTATGGACATCTGTTCATGCTCATGGAAATTCACTTTAGGAAAGAGATTTGGGAAACTGGTTGTACCAAGATGCTTCATACTGCTGCAGCTTCGTGGATGGATCCTTTTGCTTGAACCACTAAAACAGGTTATAGTAGTTCGTGGTGCAAAATAAGGGATTGCCTATATGCCTTCCAGATCTTGTCTTTTTGTTTTACTGTCTATTTAATTCTGGATTCTGCATATTTATGAGAATATAATATGTATGGAAGGTCAGTGTCTATACTTAACATGATCCCATCTTCTGACTCTGTTGTTCCATTATCTTTTGCCTGCCATATCACTTTTCTTCTTCCTCAATGCAAGTGGCAGTGCCTTTAAGCGCATGCATTGGAACAGGTACAGAGGCGCTTACCTAAATCTCCCCCCCCCCCAAAATTTTTTTTTTCCCTAGTTTCTTTATTTTCTTCTTGTGTGATTCTTTTCATAGTGATATCGGACATGAATGGAGTCGATAGGATTTGGTTTTGCAGCTGCATCTTCATTTGGAATTAGCAGATGAATGCTTACATTTCTATTTCATTCAATTTATTTGGATGGAAATTGATCGCCTGTTAAAAACAACGGAATAGAGATTAAACATGTTACATATGGCTAATGCAAAGAAAAATTTAACTTGATTGAATAAGTTATCTATATTGATCAATGTTGCATAAATCGGTGCGCTGAGAATTTGTGTGGAAGTTATAAAATTCTAGTGAACTCTACTGAATATAGAACTAATTTTTGTTTTTTCTAATAATTCTTGACTGAAAAAAAAGATGGAAACGGTGTAACATAAGAACTGGAAACAGAAAAAATCATTAAACTGGCTTTCAAACATCTCAAAGTCAGGGATTTTGAGGTTCTTTTTTTGGGCCTTGAATTTTGAGGTTCGAAGCAAGCATTTAGTGAGGGCCAGTAAACAACAGACCTTTAAACAGGTAAATTATGGTACTTTAAAAGGTTAGTTGATCAATAAATCTTGTGTCATTCAACTTGATTCACAAACTTGTCCTACTAGAAGTACCTAGTGTCAAAGATGTGCATATAGTGTATGACAGCCAGGTTGTTATCCACTGTACTGAATTAATGATTCATCAGGAGACATTCCTCCCAGTGGAACTCAATATAAACCACTCATTCAAACAACATTAGGCCTTTGGACCCCTGTTTTCTGTCCTACATTGGCATGTTAGGTTGCACAATGTTCCACTCAACCTGCTAGCCCCTATATGTCAATTAGAAGTTTAGAACTGTATGTACCTAATCTAGCATTGATCCGTACATTGTACAAAATCTGAAAAATGAGATTTATTGTTCATGACGGAGATTTTACGTTATGCATGGAGGGACCAGCCCTGACTGTAATTATGCCATGGGACCTCTGGTTCTTGATAAATCATGACTTGATGACCACCTCCATTGTTGCTCAAGTAAGGAGGAAAAAATATTCAATTTCGAGAGTAGCCGCTTAAATGATAATTTCAAGCATAAGAAGGAATCTTTTTGAAGATGATAACTCTGCATCCATTATTATATCATAAATCTGCGGTGCAACATCTCAGGATTCGGACCTTCTAAATGTGAGAATCTCTCAAGTTGATGAGGTCAAAGGCAGAATATTAATACTCTTAATACTCTAGGTTTAACTTTCTTAATGTACACACACACACACACACTGCAACATACGAAGTTCAACTTGACAGGTTGAACTGGTTCTGGATTCAGCAGGCAAAGCAATTAGTTGTCTGAGATGGGTTTTGTTTCATATTTCTCCTCTTCAATGCAATTGATGAGATTTCTATTATTGGATCTACTTAGCTTAACCTGATTGACTTGAATTTTTGTTAGCAAATCAACAATAATTGGATGTTATTTAAGCACTGCAAGAGTAATGCAAGGAAAACTCAATTTATCACAAGCACAATATCTTAATAATTGCTTAGCAAATACAAGATAAACAAGTGGGTCCAGCTGGCAGAAGCAGGTAGACAAGTCAGAGAGGCCATATGATTATAAAAATTAGAAGAAGAATAATTAAACACTGGGTTTAAAGTTCTTAATACACACATTGTAGACAGACGAAATCCCAAGAACAAACACTGGCTTATCCATTGGCAGATGCGTACCATACATGCTTAGTTGTACACATGTGCACACAAAACACGAGTGGATTTATGGCGGGCGAGTTAGGAATAGTAGGCTAAGACCTGGACTTAAAAAAATGGCCCTACTCGTCATGACTTTGGGTCAAGTTTTTTACAGCAATCAATCCCCACACCCGGACTGAGGTAGGTGAGAATCTTAACGTTGAAATAATTCTGGTCGACATTTCTGGTGAGCCAGTCAGTACAATTGTTGATTTCTCCGAAAACATGATCAAGCGAGGCGAACCGGTCTTATGATAAGGTCTATAAATCTTGTCTGGTTCATCCAAGGAAGGGACGATTTTGCTGAGTTTTCATTGCGAATTAGACTAGGAACTTATTTGGAGCTGTGATTTATAAACACTTATAAAAATGTTTATATAAATCGAGACAAAAATTTTTTATATACTTATCTCGTATTTTGTTAATCATTCCAAATAAGTCTTGATTACTTCCATTGAATCGCAATTGGCATATTAACTCTGATTGATCTTTTTTTCAGCAAATATTTATGTCCTTCAAGAATTTCAAGAAACTTATCTTCAATAGTTGGGGTAAAAACCTATCTTCAACTTGTCATGCTCACCTTCACTTGTCATGCTCACAGAATCATATTCCCATTCGCTTTGAACAAAGCCAAATGGACCACTCATAAGGATGCACATCAGATAGTGGAAAATAAGAGTCCATGCTTGATGCTTTGAAAAGACACTATCATTATGGATCAACCAAAACCCCCCCCCCCCCAAAAAAAACAGAAGAAAAAGATAATTCATATATTGATTTTATAAATTCAGTGGGTGTGACGAGTGGTCAACGTCATGAGAGTTTGAGTTCAAATTGGTAATGTCGGTGAGAGTGTGCAGAGCCTCTTATATAATTATTAGCATAACAACTTTCTGATAAATAAATATTATAATAATAAAGTTAAACTAATATGTTTGAATTCCTTGACTAGGTATTTGACTTGTTTTGAATTTTGTGTTGATTGATAACAGCCTGTGTTTCGTATTAATATATGCTTTTTGGAGCCTTGTTCTGGTTGGTAGTTAGTATACGTACGTATTAACTAATTATTATTAAATAAGATGTTTTTATCTTCAAATCCATGTGGTTGCATACTAATTTATGTATCTGTTACCTTAACTTAAGGAAAGAAAAATAAACAATAGAGTTTGAGGTCATGATGGAAGAGTCCAATCTCTTTTTTAAACTCCAAAATAATCATCTCAAAGAAAGATCCCACCCAAAAAAAAAAATCAATTTTAACAAAATATTTAAGTAAACATTGTAGAAATTAAAAGAGAAGTGGATCTAGGCATGATGTTTCAAATCTATAGTTGTTGAGATTTTATTATATGTAATTTTTCTGACCGTTTCACTGAATGAAACTAAGACACACACACAAATATATATATATATATATATATATTTTGGCTGCATATTCTTAAGATGGATCGGAGAAAAGGTATACTGAATCGATGATTTTGCCTTTTCTGTTTGTCGTATTACATTTGTTCCACCTAATCCAAATGGCATCTTTAACTGCCTTTTCTAAATATAAAATTTAACTACCTATCTGTAACGTGTCAGTATTTAATTTTCCGGATAACCTTGGTATTCAATATTTCAAAAAGGGAAAATCACAAAAAAAAAACCACTAAAAATAGAAAATTGCATCCAAGAACTCATTCACAAAAATTATTGTTAAAATCCACACTAATACTGTAACAGGTCCTGATTTATAATTTTTCTATTTTGACGGTTTTTTTTTTTGATTTTCTCTTTGAAAAATTGCCATAAACTTCTATAACTTTTTTTTGGCAATGTAATAATAATAAAAGTCAAGCGAATTTCGCATGAGACTGTGTTGTCCAGATTTAATATTATTATCATATCGTAGAATAACTAGAATATTTATATTAATATGATTGATGGGACAAGCTAGTGTGTTATGTTATGACTTATATATGGATCAAACGTTAATTAAACTAATTACTTTATTATTGTTTCTCTTTTTCTTTCCATCATTTTCCAATTTCATCATTTGGCCCCTTCTATTGGTGGGATCAGATTCATTCACTTTATACATTGGATATGTTTCAGAATTTATTTCCCACTCACACACACACAAACACATGTACATATATACATATATTCGTCGGTGGCATTATTTGTAAGACTTATAAAACAAATACTAACATGTCAATATTAATGTTTATGACCTTAGACTTAATAAACTTGAGCATTTTGGTGAAATAAAACAATTGCAAAACACAGACTAATAGGTAATGAGTCGAATAAAAGATAATACTGATCAAATTTTTCGAGGAAAGTTGGGAATTCGAATCTTGCAAATGAAAAAAATACTTTCAGAATGGTCGTCCCAACAATAGATATAAATCTAATTCAATAATATTGAATATCATATAATTGTATAAAGTGAAAAGAAAAAAATTTTAGAATACCTAATTAAGAATCAAATCATTATTTAAGAAAAAAATTGGCTGGTCATTATTATAATTTAATTCTTAAATGAATTCTTAAATATTTGAATTGTTGAGACCACTTTTCAAACACGTATCCGTTGTATGAATAACAACTTGTTAAGTAATTTCATGACAAAGTGATAACTTTTAATGTTAAAAGATCCTATAGCTATGGTAATTAGTGGAGTCTTTACAAAAACATATTATTGCTAAAGAAAACCCTTTATTTTGGAATAATTTTTTTTTTTGAGTAGGATGTTATCGCTAACTCAGGGTATCCCAGCGTATCGGCCAGACTAATCCCAGGGTGCCTCGCCAGGAATCGAGCCCATGACCCGGTATGAGAACGCGCCTTGCGCCCCCGTTTGCGACCAGTCGGACCCAACCCTTGCAGGCTTTATTTTGGAATAATTAACTTTATATAAGTTCTCTTTGGTCCAATATCCTTTTCCCTAGCACAATAAGCTTCATAATTACATTTGGTGGAATCTTTGAAAATAATCATTACTATTAAATCCTGCTTGCCCGCACTAGTCTCTCACTTTATACTTTTACTTTTTATTATTTCGAACCACTACTTGTACAAGTTGCACAATTAATTATTAAATTTAGAAAATCCTCTTAATTTGTGATATTTGTCTCTCTACACTCTACAGTGGTCTCAAGTCTCAACTCTCAATTATTGTCTAAATTAAGAATTGTGGAATTTTTAGATGCATTATTTTATTCTCTTGATGCTGCACTTGGAATTTCATTTTATGGGGTAAATTTCTGAAGAAATTCGATTCTTTAATTTCTTTAATTAAAGAAATAATGTCCTCTAAAATTTTAATCAGAGGTACCTTAATTTAACATTGTCTTCTTAATTAGTCGTAATTCATAGTTATGCAGTGCAATAGAAAATTAATTAAGATGGGGCCATATATTCCTTTCTTATATATCCTTATTTAGGAATAATCAACTTTATAGATACCATATGTCCGATTGTGTTGGTTGTAATCCTTATTTTAACAGACAGATTTAATAATTACAAATGGCCAAGTCTTTGGGAAACAACATTACTGCTAAATATACCCCTTTTTCTGTTTGGATTATCAACTTTGGTACTTTCTTTTATACTTTACCCTTTCCGTTGTCTAATAAATTAATCTCAATTCATAGTTTTTTAAAATTTAAAATTAATGAAAGAATGATGCATAACACCTCGAGAATTTAACTAAGAAAAAATAAATATCGGGTACGCTTTATTATTATTGGAGGGAGTAGTATTCGATTGTGGTTTACTGAAATAGATGCAAGGATTAAAATTTTATTGGGTCTGCTTTATTATTATTGTGATCCTACTTAATCCATCGGATTAGTCAAAGTTCAATGCAACTGATAGTATACTCCTCTAGTCTTATTTATAGAGTAGAGAAATTTTTTTTCATAAAAATATACAATTAAAGTCAAAAAGTTATTAAATTTTAAATGAGAGTTAATTAAGTTTGATGTTTTTCTTAGTCTGTATGAAACATCTTATAAAAAGGACTAAAGTGATACTATATGTTATTGTGTGGGCCATGATATACATATCAATCTCCTTTGCGAAATTAAACACCATTAATCACTACTAAATTCATGTCCTTTTTCTTTGGATTGTCAACTTTATTTGGTTCTTTGTTTTCCTTTTCAAGGTTAATACAATTCTTGGTCTTTTAAGTTTGTTTTTATTTTGGTTTTGATTTTTTGAATTTCAAACTATAGGTTTTAGTCCTTCAAGTTTCTTTTCATTTAGAATTTAATCCCTATAATTCAATAAAAACTGAGACCATTTTGTCCCTTAAAAGACCAAAACTTATGGTCTAAAACTTAAGGGATTAGAATTAAAATGAGAACAAACTTGAGTGACCAAATATTATATTAATGCTATTTTTTTTAACCCCTTCCATTTGTCTTATGACATTAATCTCAAAACATCTTCTCTCTTCCTTTCCTTTTTTCTTAAATAAAATGAGGACATAACACCCACGAAATTTTATTAAATATAGTAATCTTGTTGCGTAAGATAACTTAGGTTATAAAATAGATGCAAAAAAATAGACAAAACAAACAAGGAAAAAAGTAAGATATAACAAAAATCTATCAACCATAATACTAAGGGGAAAAAAACAGAAATTATAAATCCAGCGATAATATTTAAAAAAAAACCTTAAAATCTGGATCACACAGATTAACTAATCGCAATTCACTACAGCTGTCTAATTAATGTACTACCTAGAAAATGTAGAAACCAAAACAAGAGAACGTTGTTGACTTGTTGTGTGGTCCATAACTGCATATATATGTGTGTGCGCACCGAAAATCTCATGTGCAATTTAATCTTCATTTTAAACAAAAGGCGTGAAGCAAGCACATGAAATGTCGCACAGTACAATCACTGAGTTTCTCCAAACATTGAAAAGTGTGATTTGAAAAACATCTCACGCTTCCAACTTCCTTTAGGGCTTCAAAATCTGACGATTCCATACTTTTTCTTTCTTTCTTTCTTTCCCTTCAATTTATCCTTTCTTTTTCTTTTTCTGATGTCTGCAACTTTCTCTTCTTCATTATTTGCGAATAAAATGAACCTTCTGAGTGGGAGATAACTGTAAGTGAGAGAGATGATAAAGTCACATATAGAAGATGAAAAACAAAAAGTGAGAGAGCATAATCTATCTAATGGCTCTTAAACTAATTCGTCAAATAAATATGGGATTCTCAGAACTTGCTAATTTCTGCTTTATAGCACTGTTTAAGATTACAACAAATGATTTTATTCATCAAGGAACCATACATAGTAAAAGAAGAAAAACATGTCGAAGAAAAATGCTTCAAGTTAATTAAAAGCAAGAACATTCACAGGTCTCTAGCTAAGGTTTACAGATAATTGAATCTTTTTGTTCCTTGTATGAGCAAGACGCTAAGATATGATCAAACATTGTAACGTGTCATTTTATTAACCTAGGAAGAAGACCATGCATGTGACGTCACATGAGAGGTTTGGAAGCTTTATATATAAATATATATATATATATATATATATATATAAAATAGAAACATGAAGAGGCAGCCACATGGAGAATTATACAGAACAGTCTCTAGCAGAAAGAAACATCATCATTATCCTTCACACTCCTGTGTGTTCTCATTGATGATGATGATGATAATAATAATAAACACGACCTTTGATGATTCTATGATCAGTTATTTGCGCCTACTTATTAATTAATGAATATTGTTCGCCATTTGATTATGATCATTCTGTGACAGAATATATATGCACTTTTGTCTCTGAGAAATTCAATTTGACTTTAGCTTTTTTCGTTGTACGTGAATATCTAGAAGAAGAATCTCAATGTTTTAAACAAATATAAATAACCGAAGTTGTCTTGACCTAAAGATGGCATTAGGTTTGAATTAATCATCGTTTTAACAGAATGACAGTTAGACATGTATATATATTGATCAGTCTCACATGTCTCTGTTATCTTACTTTAATTTACATCTGAAAGAGATTCCTATATAGATTCACTATGATAACTAAACATGAACACTTACACTATAAAGTACCATCATGCATATATATAATTATGATTGGTACTTTATTTTGTGAATTCAATGATCTAAATCTAGAACCTAGCTTCTTATATCCACCATGTAACATCATTAACTAGAAATGCAACACTATAACATGTGGGGTCATGTGAGGAATCAGACGATTATGAGATGTAGCTTCCTTTTTCACATAAGTGAGGGTTTCTGGGGATTATAACCTAACACAGCTAGCTCTAGGGTGTGTAATTAATTTCCTTGATTCATGAAAGCCCCTAAATTTTTTTTTTTTTGGGTCAAAATGAAAGCCCCTAAATAAGAACTACATTAACATCAATACATAGACACACACACACACACAAACTGAAGCTATAACATATTTTCACTCAACAAAATGTGTTGTCCAATGTGATGCTAGCTTCAAAAGTCACTAATGCATGTGATTCTCTATTATCTCCTTCAATTTCAAACGGGTTTGGTATGTGGGGTTTTTCGCATTTCCAAATTTGATGTAGAATAGAGAGAGAGAGAGAGAGAGAGAGAGAGATTAGTATTATCATTAATGTTCATATTGAAAGGTAGCTCCTTTTTGGCGTGTGGGGAAACACCATGAAAGCTAGACCATTTAGATATTATATTATTATTTGAAATAAAAAAAACAGAGTTTCTGGGAATCAATAATGCAGAAATAGAATGCAGCATCTATCCATGATCGATGTTGTGCACTTGAGAGTAATCCTTACGTTTGCAGGATCACGTTTGTTTGCGCATTATTATTATTATTATTGGGTCACTAATAATTTTGAATTCAATTATCATAAGTTTGATATCGACTGAATCTCAGTCGAGTAGTTGGGGAATCACATCAAAGCCTAGCTAGAATATCATACTCTGTCTTCATAGCTAGTTTAGTGAAATTAAAAAAATTAGTTAAATTAGTTATTTATAAAACATATTAGTTTCCCTAACATATATATATATATATATATATATTCTTTTAATCATTCGCAATAGAAACTAGGTGATATAAAAATCTTTTCATAATATATGTAATCAATAGGGATAGTTTAAAAAAAATTATAAATTTGATAAAGATTGAAATACATAATTATACTTAGAACCAAAGCCCTTGTATTTAGGGCCAAAATAAGTAACATTTAACATATTTGCACTTGAAAGTTTCAGTGAAAAATCAATGATACACTCAATATTTTGATTTTAGACTTGGCCAAAAGATGTTATGTGAAATATTACCTCCGGTCCTAATTATAGGATATTATTTGTATACTATAAATAAAGTCTTCTAATTAGGACATGAGGTAATCATAATCTCTATACATTTGTAAGAACACGTTAATATATCGAATCTAAGTGGGTTTTGGTTAAACTTAAACATTTTGTTGTTTTCTCTCTTTTTTTTTTTTTTGACCGGAACATTTTGTTGTTTTCGGTACATATTTCTCTTTCTCATGAAAAAGTCGATCATATCTCAGAGGTACGTAGCAGTAAATGCCAACGAATAGAAGAAGACGAGCATATAACGAATGAAGCTAAAATTACAATCTTGCAACAAAAAGTCTAAAACGAATATATATATCTATATATATATGTATCCGATCCAATATCGTAATTATCAGCTCTTAAATAAAAATACAAAAATATTCCTATTGATTGTACATATTAAGAGACAGTTCCCAACAAAATATAGCAGTTTAGAAAAACCAAAATACATTTATTACAAATAACTTAATTAATGTTTTGATTTTTTAAATTAGTTATTTAACTCTTATATATTTAGTATCGGAGATAGTGTGTGTGGATATGTAGGTTGGGAGTCTATTTTATAATCATGACCGGCATGGGGCAGCATTTAATCTTGAAAACGGAATCAGTGTCAATTTATTCTTCCATGTGCAACACTTACTGATACACATTAATTGATATTATTGGTGACTCCACAACATATACATACAGATATAATAAAGGTTGTTATAATTATAGTGTCCTTTTGATTATGAAGTGTTCCTCATGATGAACATACATTAAAAGTCGTATTAATTTTGAGACACACACACACACTCTCCAAATCTTATATCATGTGCATTGAATAATTAGAATTATCTCTTATTGAAAATCCCTTGCAATCAATTGTTGAGGAAATATTTTGGAAAAAAACAGGAGACAGAGTGGATTAATATCTTAATATTTAGGATCAAATTGAACCATGCTTTTATATTAAGAAACAAAAGCTATACTTAATCTAACTGGACGTAGTATTGAATGATTGATGCCTTTCGGTTGGTTTAAGGTTGTTAATTTCGTCCCTCAAAATGAGATTTGGTTTGAGGAAGATTCCCGTGATGACGTCTGTTTCTGGGAAAAATATACTGGGAATCAAAACTTTGGGTCATGACAAAAGTTGGTTAAAGAGAAGAACAATAAAGCCAAATTTTGCTATATACGTACTATGATAAGAAGAGATCATGCTTCTACTAAGAAAACCGAAAATTCGGGATGGATTTACAACAAATTGAGGTTTTTGTAATAAACATAGTATGAATCTGTGCGTCATAAATTTGTTGATAACAAATATTTTGTGACAAATTTTGCGATAGAAGTTTTTTTTTTTTTTGGTTTTGTGATTTGATCTGTATATCACATCATAAATCGATGGCAAATTCCTGTTTTTTTTAGTTGGTTTTATTTTCTATGTAAGCAAAACCCATCAAACCATATGAGAATACTGCATTGTACTTATTACTCCCTCCAATCGTATTTATAAGTTTTAAATTTAAAAAGGAGTGTGGTCTATTTTATTAACTTCAACTTGGATTTTGTTTCAACATATGATGCATTTTTTAAAAATTTTCCTTTCAATATTTATTAAATTTTTCCTTTAAATATTTATTATTTCTCATTTTTCACACATTATTTTTCTCATTACATTTACCCATACATTTTCTTTCATCATATAAACTAATTATCACTATTATATCACTTTGCTTTTTTGCCGGACATTATCATATCATTGCTACTTGGAGAGAACATGAGAATTGAGGAAAGGAAAATATTTAATCATGATGAAATATTAATTTGAGGAAGTAAACAGAACCTACGGAAATTAATTAGTTCATGCATGGGAGGGTCACCTTCTGTAAGGAATTTTTGTTCTTAGTGTCTTCATCACTTATGACACTGCCAACTCATGGAATCAATATTTATGAATCTCAACCAACAATCTCAGAATTGATAATATGTAATAATCCAATCCACTTTTTTTCCAAATTTATAATTTTTTTACCCAAAGTATACTTAATATTGACTACACATATTATGAAGGGCTCCCAACCAAGGGTGATTCCAGTGCACATAATTAAATATGGCAGTTTAGAGAAACCAAAACATATTTGTTATAAATAAATAATTTAATTTATTTATTTAATATTTTTAAATTAGTTATCTAACTCTTATATTAAGATATAAGAATAAGAAATCGTGTGTGTATGGATATGGATATGTAGGTGGAAGTCTATGTTATAATCATGACCAGCGTGGCCCAGCATTTAATCTTGAAAATGGAATCAGTGTCGATTTATTTTCCACGTACAACTTATTGGTGACTCCGCAGCATATGCATATATATAATAAAGGTTGTCATAATTATATTGTTCTTTGATTATGAAGGGTTCGTCATGACGATGATACATTAAAAGTCGAATTCATTGTAAGTTTCAGAAAAATTGACATTTCATGTTAATGCATACATGCTCATCGTACTCTTGTGAGATGCATGTATTAATTATGATATATACTCCACATCTTCCTCTGTCGTAATTTGCATATTGTCAGGATGTGGGGAAATAATAAAATGACTCTTAATAAATGGGGACAATTAGCGTGAGGTCCCCAGACCAAAAAAGAAAATGTAACTATCAAAAACTCACAATAATATCAACATGCTTGATTAGTAAGGATATTTTAAGAAAGACAATATTTATTTATTACAAATAACTAACTTAACTTATTTCTTTAATTTCTTTAAATTAGTCAACTAGTTCTTATAATTAGGACCGGAGGTAGTACTATTTAATTATTTAGGTGATGATGTTTTTTTTTTCCATAGAATAGGTCATGGTTTTTTTTATGACAATGTTTATTTTTGCTTATATATAGAGGAAGAGAATTATAAATTCACTATTTTCAAATATTTATTTACCCGATTGAATTTCATACTTTTCTTGTTAAAGGCGTGAGTACAAAATAGTTTTATATTTTAAATATTTTTTATTTTAATAGATACAAAATTTAAAATAAAGATAATCTTATAATTAATATTTCTTAAAAAATAAATTTATTATTAAAAAATTTAAAAATTAAATATTTTAAATATGAACTATCCATACCATATTTTAAATGATCTTAATTTCGTTTCAGCAATTTTTGGGCCAAAAAAAATTTTTCGTTTCAGCAATGAGTTCCCTGTGATAAACAGTAAATGATGATCGGTTAAAGAGTATAGACAACTTTGATATTATGCAGTTAATAAATTTAATTAATTCTTAATTAACTCAATAAATTAGCTTTTTGCCCAATTTATTATCCTAACTTTGGACTTGATTTAATTATGACCTAACTATGGTCAAAATGATTGGATTAATGAGACCAACGCCAACCCAATTTCTGCTCACCTTTTTATATATAAATTAAGAGCACATTCTTATGCATTGACCTACACCGCCTTTGATTAATATAGCCACGCAGGTTTAATAGTTAAATTTATTTTTCACAAAAAATTAATTAAATTGACTTATAACTGAGTTACATGATAATGTGTGATTTCTAATTTCATGGTGTGAATTTAAAATTTATTATTAGAATTTATCATTTTCATTTTTTTTAAATTTCCTAATACATAATTACTATGGAACTAATTATATTGAGCTTCTTTCTATTTAGGATTCTACTTTTTCTTAATCAAAGTAATTAGTAATATTGGATATGAGGAATATTGTTAAAAGAACCACAAATATTCGTGATTCATGTTTTTTCCCCTACACAAACCTCCTAAAATTAATTAAGAGTATAATTGGATAACGCTTTTCAGATCTCAAATGCATTTTTAAGGAAATTGAGACAATATTTGTAAGTGGGCGGTGGTAATGAGCTCTTGCTGTTGACCACTCTGCTTAGCACTAAAACTTATTCCCTTATTTAGTGCACGTTGGAATAAAATTTATTTGTTTTTTTATAAAACGTAAGTGTTGCATCAATTTATTTCTAACATGAATACTTCAGATTAATTTTCTTTTTTTTAATTTTTTTTAACAAAATATTTTGATGTGTACAAAATAAAAATAACCTCTTGAATGCTCCTTTTTTTTAAAAAAATAATTTTTTACTTAAAAAGGTTTTAGTGCAAAATTTTTAAATCTAAATTATACTATATTTGAATCCTTGTGATCTCACAACGACAAAGTTCTAACGATGAGCACCAAAACTAAGTACTAAATGGCAAGTTGCTATAATAATAACCATATTATGGGTCATGCTTGTATAAAGTCTTCAACTTGAAGCAGACATTTATATATAATATATGTATAACTTTTTTTAAATATTTGTCTCGTATTTTATAAATCATGATTAAAAAAATTTATTTCAAATGTTAATTCTACCATTCCAAACAAGCAGTAAATTGATTGTATTTAACAAAAAAAAAAAGGGCAATAAATATGAAAGTTTGGTCACAATCGTAGGCGACTCAAAATCATATTACGGCCACAAGAACGCAGCCGGATGAAATCCCGAAAGTGGCCTCACAGGGAAGGGTGAAATTACGAGTCATGCCATTTTCACGAGCCTTGTCCTCGTCCCTCACGATAATGAGAGCCTCGTTGAAAAGAGCGATGGGATCACGAAAAAGATTAGTATTAGTAGTTACCCAACAAAAGGCTTTAGCGGCTAAACGCGTTTTAACTGTGTACTAAGTACAACCCTCCCTCCAATCCCCGCCTGACGCGTGTCGACTGCCCTCATTTCGTTCAGCGCGAAGCAAACCACGGCCTCACAAAAAAGTCGCTCCAATCATCTTAAACAATTAATTAATTTTGGTTATATAATGTTTATTATAAGTTTTAAAGAACTAATTCACAGATAATAAACTACTACTAGTCAAAAATAATAAGTAAGTTAGAAATATATTTTTATTTAATAAATGGGAAAAGAGATGAAAAAGAATGTGTTGAGAAATGTGATAGCAAAGAGTATAACAAAAGAAAGAAAAAATAAATAATTAAGAACAAAATGGAAAAAAAATACATTAAATGTTAAGACAAAATCAGATTAAAATTTATAAAATGTATAACACCTTTATCTAAATTTAAAGTTTATAAATAGAAAGGAGGGAATATTTATAACCCAATCCACTTTTTCTCCAAATTTATAATTTTTTTACCCAAAGTATACTTAATATTGACTACACATATTATGAAGGGCTCCCAACCAAGGGTGATCCCAGTGTACATAATTAAATATGGCAGTTAGAGAAACCAAAACATATTTGTTATAAATCAATAATTTAATTTATTTATTTAATATTTTTAAATTAGTTATCTAACTCTTATATTAAGAATAAGAAACGGAGTGTGTATGGATATGGATATGTAGGTGGAAGTCTATTTTATAATCACGACCAGCATGGCCCAGCATTTAATCTTGAAAATGGAATCAGTGTCTATTTGATGATGAAGGGTTCGTCGTGACGATGATACATTAAAAGTCGAATTCATTGTAAGTTTCAGAAAAATTGACACTTTATGTTAATGCATACATATTCATCGTACTCTTGTTAGATGCATGTATTAATTATGATATATACTCCACATCTTCCTGTGTCGTAATTTGCATATTGTCAGGATGTGGGGAAATAATAAAATGACTCTTAATAAATGGGGAGAATTAGCGTGAGGTCCCCAGACCAAAAAAGAAAATGTAACTATCAAAAACTCACAATAATATCAGCATGTAAGATGCTGTTATTTCTTATCCTGAAACTTATACTTAGTTATCACTGGAACTTTTAATAATTGTGTCTTTTTAAGGATTCCATTGCAATTCTCCTTTATAAATACTACCATCAGTTCTTAATACTAGAGTCAAATAAATAATTCAAAGATATTAGAAAAATTAGTTAAGTTGATTATTTGCACAAATGTGTGTTGATCTCTTTAAACTGTCATCTTCAATCATGTGCATTGGATGACTAGAATTATCTCTTTGTGGGAACCCCATGCAACCAATAAGCATATTTTGAAGAAATATAAAAGACAAAATAAATTAAAATATTATATTTAAAACCAAACTTAACCACCAACTGGCTAGCTCTTATATTAGATATGGAAGGTAGTACTCAACAATGTTAATAAATACTGCCTCCGATACTTAATCTAACGGGAGGCAGTATTGAATAATTGATGTCTTTCCGTTGGTTTGAGGTTGTTAATTTCGTCCTTCAAAATGAGATTTGGTTCGAGGAATATTCCCATGAGATGTCTGTTTCTGGGAAAAATATACTGAGAATCAAGACTTTGGGTCATGACACAAGTTGGTTAAAGAGAAGAACAATAAAGCCAAATTTTGCTACATACGTACTATGATAAGAAGAGATAATGCTTCTGCTGAGAAAACAGAAAATTGGGGATGGATTTACAACAAATTCAGGTTTTTGTAATAACCATAGAATGAATCGGCCCGTCATAAATTTGTTGGTAATAGACTTTTCGTGACAAAATTCTGCTATAGTTTTTTTTTTTTTTTGTGATTTGATCGCATCAGAAATCGGTGGCAAATTCCTGTTTTTTTTTTAGTTGGTTTTATTTTATTTGTCAAAAAAACCCATCAAGCCTTATGAGGATACTGCATTATAATTATTATCCTATTTATAAGCTTTACATTTATAGAGAAATGTGATCTCTTCTATTTCCTTCAATTTGGATTTTGTTTCAACAATTAATACATTTTTGCTTAATTGTGCTTTTAAATATTTATTCTCTCTCGTTTGCCACATACTCTCTCATTATATTTTCTCAAACATTCTTTTTCATTGTCTTTCTCATTTCTTATATAAGGACATATATATTTGGAAAGAAAAGTATATTTCTTACCTTTTATCACATGAAAACTGTTTATTTTTATTTTAACTTTAATAAGGATTATCATGATATATATAAAATTTATTTTATAAATTTATACTATATAATGAGTCTTATATTTAGCCTTGAGAAATTAATTAAGTCATGCATGGGAGGGTCACTTGCTGTAAGGAATTTTTGTTCTTAGTGTCTTCACTTATGACAGTGCCAACTCATGGACATGGAGTCAGTATTTATGAATCTCAACAAACTATCTCAGAATTTGTCCCAAAGTTAATCACTAATTTTTTGAAATTTGAGATGCATCCAATTTATATATAATAAATCTATAATATATCATACCATTCTAATCCTCATCATAATGCATTTTCTAATCCTTTATCATAAATTATCAAGTAGAGTGCTAATTATATCTTTTCCCAAGATTATTCTTATTTAAAATATAATACAAAATTTTCCTTTCCGCCTTAATGCCTTAATGGTAGATTTGAAAACAACTCCTTAATTTTGGTAGAAGTGCTTTAATAGAGATCAAAAGTGGCGTGTGTATTTATTAGACACATTTTTATGATGATGAGTTACGCGATTCAGATTTGTGATTAGTGTAATTTTTTTATAATTTATACTCTTGCGGTCCTTAATGTAAGACCTAATTAATTAATTTGAGTATATTAAAAATATTAGTTAAATTAATTAATATGATATATTTTTTCCCAAAGCATTGTAAGTATTGTTCTCAATTTCCTCCCTCCCTCTCCTTGATCATTGTGAGAGGTATATCAATAGAGTTAATTTATAAAAAAAACTAATAAACATGTAAAATAGGTCTTATATAAAACCAACATAAACTCCCTAATTAGGTTATATATTAAAGACCAGAGAAGTACATATATATGAGATTAATTATTCATATACAAACATATAAGTATACCAAGCATACTTTATCGGCTTAATATTTCTCAATTTAACTAATCTCTTCTTCACTCTCATATAATATAGTTTGTTCTTTTATGAAAAAAAAATTAAAATAAAGAGAGCCTGGAGGAATCCAATTCCTCTAAAGGGAGAATCTCCTTTTAAGCAAATTCCATGCTAAATATATGTGCTTATATTTCGTATACTATATTCTTAAATGTTTAAACAAACACATCTTTTCCTTTTGGGAAAAGACAAACATATCAATATGAATATAATGTGAAACAAAAAATAATAATGCATATACATATATATAATAACCATTATTATTATTTATAAAGTTGAGGAGGGAGAGGGGGGAGAGAGGAAAGTCATGCACAATCAATGAGGTATCTCTCGTGAAAAAACCATGACCCATCAAAAATTTTAATTCTTGACGTCTTCACACACACACACATATAGAGTTAATGATTTTTTATTTGGAAAGGAATGAAAGTTTTGGGTGAAATTATCTTTTTTTTTTTTGTGAAAAGAGTGAAATTATTAATAATAATAAATTTCTAAAACGATTGTAACATTCTTAATACCACAATACTTATTAAGTCATTTATAATCTATAATAAACAAATAAATTTCTCATCGAAATTTTTTAAAAAAAATTATATATACCAGAATTTATATATTTTACTATTGATTATTTTTTATCATTATACTCCTCCGGTCCTAATTATAAGACCCAATTGACTTATTTGAGGAGATTAAGGAAGTAAGTTAAGTTGGTTATTTAAAATAAATAAGTGTTGTTATTCCTAAAATATCCTTGCTAATTAAGTATATTGGCTAAAACTATCATTATTAGAAGGATTATCTTGGAAAAAAATGCATAAATATAAGAGAGAAAATGGATTGGGTCTTATAATTAGGACCAAATAAAAAGTCAAATTGGGTCTTATAATAAGGACCGGAGGAGTATATAATTTACTTATTTACATACGACATGATAAACATTAACAGAATTTCAAGTAAAATAAGCACAAGGGAACAAAGTGACACAAAGGCGGGCGGAAAAAGCACAAAATGTGCACAAAAATTAAAGAAAGCTCATGAATGAACATGAAGTTTGGTGTCTTAGTCACCAAATCATGCAACTAAATTAATGTATTATATCTTCTTATTCTTGTCTTTTGCGTTTCTCACGCAATTATATGGAGCCGTGTTGTTAATAAATTATTAAAAATTTAATTAACGACTCGAACTTTATAAAAAATGACTTTAAAAATAAAATAAATAAATTTTTTAAAGGATTAAGATTATTCCTGGTAGTATCCATAGTTTTAGAAATTACAATGTGATGTTTTCAAGAAAAAATTTGTTTAAAGCCCTCAATTGAAAAAATAATCATGGAAAGATCCTTAAGGTTAAGGACCCATGTCCTTGAGACTTGAGCGGACACAACTCATTTTCATTTCTCGTTGAGTGCAATTTTTTTTTCAACTGTATACAATATATATATATATATATATATGTTTAGTTATGCACAAATTAAATGTCTTTCATTTTACACATATAATTAAAGATAGATTACATGCAATTAAATAGGAGTAGTGCCCACCAACGATGTGATGCACTTGGGTTCTTAAACAAATTATAGATATCTTTGCATAATTAATTTTTTAATTGGAGGCTTTTGACCAATTTTTCCTATGTTCACAACTCCTTTTTGTATTTTTAATAAATTTGGGTCATTAAGTAAGAGTTTTCCTAATAAAAATTGACTAGAAAAAAGGGGCCCATCTCACATGTGTCCCAAGTGAATTCATGAAATCCATGTCAAAACAAAATTCTCCCAATCACAATCTTTCTTTTTGTGCCATCTCATTTGTCCTTTTCCTTCTCACATTTATTCCAATTTTCTTTTCATAAAGCTAACCTCCGACACATTTACGTAGGAAAATAACTTTTTTTTCTAAATTCATAAATAATTTAACAGATTTAATTAATTATTGAAAATTGAAAATTTAGATCAATAATCATATCAATAGAGATAATCAATAAATAATAAAATATTAGTATTCACTCATTCTGCTTTTATACAATATATTACTACCTACAGTTCTTAATATAAGATCTCATTTGATTTTTATTTTGGTCCTAAATATAAAACCTCAATTCACTTTATCTCTCATATTTATATAATTTTTTCAAGATAGTCTTTCTAATAATTGTAGTTTTAACTAACATGCTTAATTAGCAAGGATATTTTAAGAAAGACAATACTTATTTATTATAAATAACTAACTTAACTTATTTCTTTAATTTCTTCAAATTAGTCAACTAGCTCTTATAATTAGGACCGGAGGTAGTACTATTTAATTATTTAGGTGATGATGTTTTTGTTTTCCATAGAATAGGTCATGGTTTTTTTTTATGACAATGTTTATTTTTGCTTATATATAGAGGAAAAGAATTATAAATTCACTATTTTCAAATATTTATTTACCCGATTGTATTTCATACTTTTCTTGTTAAAGGCGTGAGTACAAAATAGTTTTATATTTTAAATATTTTTAGTTTAATAGATACAAAATTTAAAATAAAGATAATCTTATGATTAATATTTCTTAAAAAATAAATTTATTATTAAAAAATTTACAAATTAAATATTTTAAATATGAACTATCCATACCATATTTTAAATAATCTTAATTTCGTTTCAGCAATGAGTTCCCTGTGATAAACAGTAAATGAGGATCGGTTAAAGAGCATAGACAACTTTGATATTATGCAGTTAATAAATTTAATTAATTCTTAATTAACTCAGTAAATTAGCTTTTTGCCCAATTTATTATCCTAACTTTGGACTTGATTTAATTATGACCTAACTATGGTCAAAATGATTGGACTAATGAGACCAACGCCAACCCAATTTCTGCTCACCTTTTTATATATAAATTAAGAGCACATTCTTATGCATTGACCTACACCGCCTTTGATTAATATAGCCATGCAGGTTTAATAGTTAAATTTATTTTTCACAAAAAATTAATTAAATTGACTTATAACTGAGTTACATGATAATGTGTGATTTCTAGTTTCATGGTGTGAATTTAAAATTTATTATTAGAATTTATCATTTTCATTTTTTTAAAATTTCCTAATACATAATTACTATGGAACTACTTATATTGAGCTTCTTTCTATTTAGGATTCTACTTTTTCTTAATCAAACTAATTAGTAATATTGGATATGAGGAATATTGTTAAAAGAACCACAAATATTCGTGATTCATGTTTTTTCCCCTACACAAACCTCCTAAAATTAATTAAGAGTGTAATTGGATAACACTTTTCAGATCTCAAATGCATTTTTAAGGAAATTGAGACAATATTTGTGAGTGGGCGGTGGTAATGAGCTCTTGCTGTTGACCACTCTGCTTAGCACTAAAACTTATTCCCTTATTTAGTGCACGTTGGAATAAAATTTATTTGTTTTTTTATAAAACGTAAATGTTGCATCAATTTATTGCTAACATGAATACTTCAGATTAATTTTCTTGTTTTCATTTTTTTTAACAAAATATTTTGATGTGTACAAAATAAAAATAACCTCTTGAATGCTACTTTTTTTAAAAACATAATTTTTTACTCAAAAAAGTTTTAGTTCAAAATTTTTAAATCTAAATTATACTATATTTGAATCCTTGTGATCTCACAACAACAAAGTTCTAACAATGAGCACCAAAACTAGTACTAAATGGCAAGTTGCTATAATAATAACCATATTATGGGTCATGCTTGAACAAAGTCTTCAACCTGAAGCAGACATTGATATATATCTATATATATATAATTCTTTTAAAATATTTATCTTGTATTTTATAAATTATGATTAAAAAAACTTATTTCAAATGTTAATTCTACCATTCCAAACAAGCATTAAATGGATTGTATTTTTTTTATTTAAAAAAAGGCAATAAACATGGAAGTTTGGTCACACTCGCAGGCGACATAATTCAAACACAGCACACGCATTTATCAGCAAAGTAAATCGACCCAAAATCATCTTACAGCCACAAAAACGCAGCCGGATGAAATCCCGAAAGTGGCCTCACAGGGAAGTTGAAATTACGAGTCACGCCATTTTCACGAGCCTTGTCCTCGTCCCTCGCGATAACGAGAGCCTCGTTGAAAAGAGCGATGGGATCACGAAAAAGATTAGTATTAGTAGTTACCCAACAAAAATCATTAGCGGCTAAACGCGTTTTAACTCTGTACTAAGTACAACCCTCCCTCCAATCCCCGCCTGACGTGTGTCCACCGGCCTCACCTCGTATTCAGCGCGAAGCAAGCCACGGCCTCACGGAAAAAAAGTCACTCCAATTATCTTAAACAAGTAATTAGTTTTGGTTATGAGTGTAATATTTATTATAAGTTTTAAATAACTAATTCATAAATTATTAATTAAAAGTAATAAATAAGTTATAAACATATTTTTATTTAATAAATGCGAAAAGAGATGAAAAAAATGTGTTGAGAAATGTGATAGCAGAGAGTGTAACAAAAAAAAGAGAGAATAAATAATTAAAAACAAAATAAAAAAATACACTAAACGTTAAGACAAAATCGGATTAAAATTTATAAAATGTATAACACCTTTATCTAAATTTAAAGTTTATAAATAGAAGGGAAGGAATATTTAAGAATAATCTAAATTTGTGCTTATAGTAACTAATTACTCTCTCCACTCTTATGCGTAAAATATAAATAACTGAATTACGTAAATTTAAAAATTAGTTAAAATAAAAAGTGATAAATATGTAAAATAATTTATTTTTTTTAAATATATCTTTATTTATTGAGTGTGTAAGTGAAAGACATGGTGAGTCAAAAAGAAACAAGAAAGAGTGTGTGAAAAAGAATATTCTTCTGATTTTAAATATAATACCCATTTTATAATACAACTTATATTAAAAAATAGATTTTACATTTAAAGCAGGAGGAATACAATTTGTATTTTCTAATTGTATTATAAAATGGGTTTTATATTTAAAATCAGAGGAATAAAATTTTTAGCCAACATATGTCATCATCAGTACAAAGACATATAATTAATTGAGATGAAAATTTTAAAAAAAATTTGAATTAGATTTTGAAACACATACAAAATGTAACTTATAGCTTGAAGAGAACAGCCTACGTAGACATTGAACAGGATTTTTTGATTAACAACTTATTACCCTCGGTCCTAATTATAAGAGCTAGTTGACTAATTTGAGGAGATTAAAAAAATAAGTTAAGTTAGTTATTTGTAATAAATAGGTGTTGCCTTTCTTAAAATATCTTTGTTAATCAAGTGCGTTGGCTAAAACTACCATTATTAGAAGGACTATCTTGGAAAAAAAATCCACAAATATTAGAGACAAAACGAATTGGGATCTTATATTTAGAATTAAAATAAAAATCAAATGAAGACTTATATTAATAACTGGAAGTAGTATTTAAGAATTTGATTGTCAACAAAACGAAATAACTTCATGTGCGATCTATGTTACCAAATCAGGAGGCTACAGCTAGCTTCGATGTGGAAGATTGTAGGAGTGTGACGGATTGGATGTGAGAATGAAATGTGTCATAGAAATCAAAGTTGGCGCTTATATTAAATTATTAATTAATCAGACATGAAAATTTGTGAAGGATTCACAGATAAATGACTCAGCACGAATATGTATATTTTAAATTTAAATAATTAAATAATTGATTGATAGATCATTAATGTAAAAATAATAACATTTGGCAAAGATGAAGCGGTGAGGGCCAAGAGGTGTAATTAATATTACTTCTCTTATCGGAAATGTAAAACCCTTATATACACTATACAAGAGTCTTATATTTAGAACCGAATAAGTAAACTTTAAAAAAAAAAAACTCACACATACACACAAAGGATGTATCAACTTTAAACATTCATGGTCAAAAAAATTAAAAATGCCATAATTTATTAATAATTTGTTTTATTATCAAATTCTGTGCAATAATGTGATCATTAATTTGAAGGATAGGAACTGGGGAGTGTAATTATAAGAGCCTTAATGAAAATTTATTATTATAAGATATATGTACACATAGCATGATCTGATTAAGAGAAAAAAACATATAGTATGATTTATTGATCAAATTAATTATAAGCGGCAGATGAGACCTGTGCTTGTTATTACTTGGGAGACTCTCGAGATACAATAATACTCCCTCCGTTCCTTATTATAAGAGACAAATAACCAAATTACGTTGATCAAAAAAACAGTTAAAATTAGTTGAGGACAATTAATGTGTAAAAAGTATAATATTTTTCCAACAATGCCCCTATTAATAAGGAGAGAGAGTATGAGAGAGAACAATTAAATTATTAAAAGAAAGAGAAGAGGAAGAGAGAGTATGAGTTGGAGACAAAATAAATAGGGGTAAAATAGGAATCAATATAAAAAACTAGAGACAACTTTTAAGTGTCTCTTATATATAGGAACATGCCATAAGCATCAAATGTCTCTTATAATAAGGAACGGAGGGAGTATTATACTACCTCCGGTCCTAATTATAAGACCCAATTGACTAATTTGAGGAGATTAAGGAAAGAAGTTAAGTTAATTATTTGTAATAAATAGGTGTTGTCTTGTCTAAAATATTTTTACTAATCAACTATATTGGCTAGAACTACAATTATTAGAAGGACTATCTTGGAAAAAAATACATAAATATGATAGATAAAGTAGATTGGGGTCTTATAGTTAGGATCAAAATAAAAGTCAAACAGAGTCTTATATTAAGGACCGGAGGTAGTATCATGAACACATGTAACGCTCGTAAAGACTACATGATTAATTTATAAAAATTGGTTGAAATAATTATTTATAAAAAAAATATTATTACTAAGCTTTCTTAAAGTATTTTTTAATTATTTGCATTGAAAAGTATACTCTTCATAGACAATCCTCTTATTATTTCAATTAATAATAGAGATAATTCAGAGAAAAAATTAAAAAATTAAGATAAAGTAGATTAAGATTTTATAATCAAACAACTCGCGTACTAGTTCTTACATTTTGGACTAAGAGAAAACATAGTCAATGAGAGTTTAATCTAGCGAAAAAAAAAAAAAACAAAAATCTAGTTTCTCATAGTATAAAACAAATCAATATTAGAATCATAACTAAGAAAATGCTCACATTTAGAGTTTGCTTAGAATATCTTTGAGTAATTTTTTAATCATAATTCATAAAATACAAAATAAGTATGTGAGAGTAGTTTTATCTCGACTTACATATAGCGTTTATAAGTAATTTCAAACACTAATCCGAACAAGACCTTACCATTTATCATCTTCGAATAATATTGTCTTTTTTTCCGAATATAATTGCCTTTAATCCAAAAAATAAAAGTGGGTATGTCCAAACTGAACAAAAAATTTTATATCATAAAAATGAAGCGTCTTTTCTGAGTATACACGTGTTTGTACATAATTCCGTAAGTGTTGTTATCCAGGCATTGATGAATTTAATTAGCGTAATACTATCTGCTCCTAGTTATAAGATTCTGTTTGTAAACTACAAATAAGGTTTTATAATTAGAACGTAGTACAATATAATAATCCTGCTAATTAAAAATCAACGAATGATATTTATATATGTAATATTAAATACAACAATAGTGAGTTAAAACAAATGGAGTGTGAAGGTTTACCGCATTGATCAACCAAAATCGTGGCACGTCACGTTCACAACGCCAAATTTTCAGTTATTATGGTTCTTTTGGACAGTTTGGTATACATGAGTGTGACACTAATCATGAATTATTTCTCTTCTCGTATTTTATTCTATAACTTCTCTTATGTTTTACTCCCTCCGTTAAATTAAGATAATTATTATTATTAATAATAGAGATTGAATATAATTTTTTTAAAAAAAATACTTACATCATTTAATGATTAGATTTATATATAAAGGTAAAAATATTATAATAAATAACAATATCATGGGAAGAATAACTAATACTCTCCGGTCCTAAATATAGGACCCAATTGTTGAGTTGGTTTTTATCTTAATATAAGACCCATTTCTCATATTTATCAATTTTTTCTAAATTACCTCTGTGAATACTCCCTCAACCATAATCAAGTAGAAGAGAAAAGGGTATTAAGAAGATGATTATAGTGTTTTAAGACAAAAATGTCCACATTTCTTATAATTAACTAACTTACCTAACTTTCTTAATCTAATTAAATTAATTAAATGAGTCTTATATTAAGGACAGAAAGAGTAGTATAATTTATATCGATGTTATTATATTTCATCAACCACTAATTTATATATTTGATAAAGTTTTACATTGATTGTCTGCCACATAATGCAGCTTTTATTTTTTAATCTCCGCTTGAAATATTTTTATTTTTTTAATCTCCGCTTGAAATATGTTATCATTATTTTTCCACGGTTTACGCGTTTATTATTTTTTATTTTATAGATGGATTTGAATTGACAACCTTGTAATTAAAAAAGCATTAAGAAAAGCCTTGATGTGATTTAGTCGTGAAATTTGCTATTTAGGCAACATGAAAATTTCTCTATATATTAATCCATACTTGTGTCATTCTATTTATTCTTATAAAAGTTCTTCAACAAGAACCTCAATTCTGTGTAAAATTATTTTTAATTTAAAAATAAATATTACTCTAAATCACACGCCTTTCACGAGAATAATAATTAATATTAAAAATTAAAATGAACGATAATTTTGCATCAAACCCATAATATTATTCCATTGGATTTTATTATGTTATAGATATATTTTTTTTTGACCGGCTATTATGTTATGTATATTGATAGGATAAAATTAAGGGAAAAAAATACCTTTTGAATTTCAAAATAATAAATAGGTGATTTTTTTATTAAAACTATTATAAAAGTAGTCAAAATTACTACAAGAATAGTTAACATAACCTATTTATCCTTCTCAAATTTAACAAGTATTTTTTTATCATTTTTTCTAAAATATTCGCTAATTTGCCTCATTGACACCAACAGCATATTTTACAATGTCAAATGTAAATATGAAAATTATAGCATTTAAATTTTACAGTTAATTAGAATACAAATAATCATTATTTAAATAATAATATTACACAATCCAAATAAAAATTGGTCATAAAATAAATAAAATCAACCCCAGGAATTAATAGGTGCAAAAGAGATCACAAAATATAAAAGGAGATAGCGAAGCTGGAAACGTACAAGCGGGTTTGGTATTATACCAAATTTTGGAATTGATTGGTCTTTCTTATCGATCTTTTCCTTTCCTCTATGTTTTCTCATAAGAAAATGATTGATATTGATATTTTGTATTAACGTTTTATTAATTATAATGTTTTTTTAAATTTTTTTGGCTAATCTCACTTTCTCATAAAGCAAATTGCGTCGGTCTATATGTCGTAGCTTTTTGTGAATTTATTGCATAAAATAATATATTATAATAAAATCAAAAAAATAAATTTATAAAATAAATTAATATTCTAAAGAATTTTGAAAATAATATAAATACAAATTCAACGTGAAAAATACAAAGTCACAGTTTCATATCAAGTGTCCCTTATTTCTTTTAATAGGAAAATGATGAGAATTAAGTTCTACATTAAAATATATTTTAGGGTTAAAATGAAATTTTGTTTCTGAAATTTTTCATTGACGAGCATTGAGCATCTAAAATTTTTTTTGATGATCCTAAATATTTAAATTTATGATAATATTGTCTCTTATCATTAAAATATTAATGGCCAACGGTACTGTTTTAACACCTAACACTGGTTTTGATGGTTCGGAGTAAAATTGTTACTTCTTCTATCCTTAATATGAGATCTATTTAATTAATTTAATTAGATTAAAGAAGTTAGACAAATTAGTTAATTATAAGAAATATGACATGTTTTTCCTAAAACACTATAATTATCTTTCTTAATATCTCCTCTCCCATTTTTACTTGATTATGATTGAGGGAACATTCGTATAGGTAATTTAGAGAAAATTGATAAACATAAAAAATAGATCTTTTATTTGGAATTAAAACAACTCAATAATTAGGTTCTATATTAAGAATCGGAGGAATATTATTTTAAACTTTTTGGGCAAAATTTGTATTTAAAAAAGAGTTTTTAGATGCTCTACGTTCCTGAGTTAAAACTTTCAGAATAAATTTACATTTTAACTCCAAAATATATTTTAATAATTTTTTTTATTTGGTCATTTTCCTGAATTCACATAATTGGAAATTACTTGCCATGAAGGTTTGACAAGTGATAGCGTATTTATTGTCATGAAGACGTTGATTTTTCTTTGTTAATTATAACGAACATGCTACCTTGATTGATCTATACAATAAGAAATTAACTGGTATCCAAGTTGACACACTACATTATCATAAATATATTAACTTTTTTAAGCGTACGAGATTCCTAGATTGGCATAATATTTATGTAATTGAACAATAACTTTTTTTTTTTTGCGCGTCTAATTAGGTAAGTAAAATGAGTTGCGCTGTCACCATTTTATAAAATCATTTGGAGAAACAGTAAATGATAATTTAGGCTATTGTGAAGTTGTTGTTGTTATTGTTCTTATTATTATTATTATTTTCCTCAAGTGTGCTGGTCATGGTCATCCAGGTTTTTCAAGTCCTTGATGCTCACTAAATTGATGGAGAGAAAGTAATTCAAGAATTAATAGTATAACTGTGATTGGGAGGCAACTAGTACAATCATAATTAAAATAATATAATTTAATAAAAATATAAAAATTTTCCTATATAACTTAAAAAATTGTTTAATTATTATTTTTTGCCAAAATTTAATTAAAAATTATTAAGAAAAAATTGAGGACAAATCCCCTCATTACAAATCTAATTGGCAAATGGTCTTCGAGATGATTAATTATATAAAGAAAGATTAGTTGCACACAAAAGAAGGTAAGTTGTATAAAAGAAAGATGATTTACACAAAACATTATTTGGATATAGGGAAATAGTTTGCACATAAGGGAATTTCATTTGTACAACGAAGAATTGAGTTGCACATCGCATAAAAAGAGATTATTACACACAAAGAAAGATAAATTACACACCAAAAAAGTTAAGTTATGTAAAGTCTTTAGGTTCTATTTGCCAATTAAATTTTCAATCAAGAATTTATCCACAATTTTTCTAATTATTAATTCATAAATAAATAGAATATGAGAGAATCCCAATTAAATTCAGCCAAAATACCTAAATTCAGATTTAGGCCTACACTTTTAGCAAATCCCTAATTAGGCCATGAGATCTAATTAGGGATTTTTGAATGTTGTTAAATCACCAAAATGCCCCTCTTCAATTAAAAAGAAAACTTGATTAATATACGTCTCCCAAGTAATTCCTCATCTCTTATGATTTTTTTTAGACCAAAAAACATATAAGTAATTTTACAATGTTTGAAATTTGTATATATAACTTATACTATTAAAAATATTTTAATAAAACATGTTAAATTACAAAATAAGTAAAATTATAAATATTTTTTATTTTCAGTTCTTGTAATTTACGTTAGTTTTATTTATTTAAACAATGTTGGATCGAATTGAAAACGTAAATGATTACGATTTAATATTAAATTTTTATTATAATTAAAATATTTTAAAATTTTAAAATAAATATTTACAACCTGAAAAAATATTAAAAATATTTATTTAAAGATTACATATATTATAATTTAAATGTTTTATGAAATATTTTGAAGATTTTAGTTATATTACAAAATTTCAAACACTAAAAATTATTTGTATTTTTTGTCTAAATATTAATAATAAGAGATGATGAACCACTTTAGAGGGATAAAATAATCAATTTTCATTTTAACTAAAGAAAGGCATTATAGTTACTTAACAATATTCAACAATTCCTAATTAGGTCTTATATCCTAATAAAGAATTTGTTAAAAGTGCAGGCCTCAATTTAATTTTAAGTATTTCAGCAGGATTTAATTAGGATTTTCCCATAGAATATTCACGTATAAAGTATGCATAATAGAATAAAATGAAGTTATTAAAATACAAATATGATGAACTTTTTTTTTTTTAATTTAACTAAGAAATGACATTCTTTTAGGCTTAGTAATAAGAGAAAAGAAAATATTCCTCTGATCCTTAATATAGGACCTAATTATTGAATTAATTTTTGATCTTAAATATAATACTTATTTTTTATATTTATCAATTTTCTCAATCATAATCAAGTAGAAGAGGGTGAGAGGATATTAAGAAAAATGATTATAATATTTTAGGAAAAACATTTTATATTTCTTATAATTAACTAACTTACCTAATTTTTTTAATTTAATCAAATTAGTTAAATATATCTTATATTAAAAATTGAAGGAGTGTAAAATTTAACTCTATTTCCTTATCCAAAATCCATAACTTATTAATTGAATAGATGACTGATTCACTTATTCACTGGTCTAACCGGTTGATCCAGTTTAATTTTAAGGAAGTTGCTTAAAAGTCCTTATTTTTTTGGGCTAAAAAACCTCGTAAGTGCATCTAACAAATTAATCCAGTTTAATTTTAAGGAAATTGTTCAAAAGTCCTAACTTAGATTTTTTTTTTTTTTGCTAAAAAACTTAGCAAGTGCAACTCTCTGTAAATTACGTGCTATATCTTCACGTTTATTTAAATATTTTTCTTTTCATATATACTATCTCTTCTTGTCCTAATTATAAGATTATTTATAAACTATAAATGAGATCTTATGATTAAAATAAAAAAATAATTAAAAATAGGATGTACATAATTAAAGATAAACCATACACTCTAAAAATAATAAGTTTGCAAATGACTCAAGCAAATTTCAAATTCTTTTAGTTTTCCTAATTTTGAAAAATGAAAATGTATTTTGCAGCAGAAAACGCGTCATGGGGGTTCATTCCTTGTAGGGCCCATGGCTATGGAACAACCCCTTTCGCCCTGACATTTTACTAACCTTCTGGACATTTTTAATTTTTAATGCAAAAACATTTTTACTATATCTGTTAGTTTATACCGTGCGGTATTTTTAGATTGGCGCAATGATTAAATAATTGGAAAGTACTTTTTGTCGTCTCAAGGTTATGATATTTTTGCAAAGAAAAGATATTTGCGACAAAATCATTTGTAAATAATAATTATGGGGACATTTGGCAACCTCCAAACTATGGTTTTAGAAGTATTTTTTCGTAAAATAAGATAAATTCATCCATATATTTACTTCGTAAATCATAAAAGTACTTTTAAAACCATAGTTTGGTTTCTATTTAAACACCCCTATATATAGAATGTGTCTAAACTGTTAATAAAAATATAGCCTAGTAAGTTATAAAGTATGAAAATAAGTGACTAGCAAGTATTTCTATAAATATTATTTGAATTTGTAGGCATCACCTTGATCCCAATAGATTTCTAAACCCAATTCACACTAATTAAAAAAACAACAGAGAAAGAAATTGTGTCTTGACCAAGAAATTTATTTATTTATTTATGTCGATGTGTGATTATTGTAGGAATCACTCTATTAAAATCGTTCGGGCCAAAAAAAAAATTCTAGTAAATTCGTATTTATTATATAAGAACTTCACACATGATTTATTTTGGTATTCAATGTAAAAGTTTTTAATTCATTTTATCTCTTAAATTTATGATTTTTTTTTCTGAAATATTCTGAAGGCTTTTATTAAAGGGTAACTCCAACACACATAATTAAAAAAGAATTTAAGAAAATCAATATTTATTTATTATAAAAAATTAACTTATTTATTTTTTAATATTTATAAATTAATTATTTAACCCTTATATTAAATATTGAATTACTATTTTTATTTGTTGGTATGTGTGAGGGGGACAAAGTGAGTGAAGAAAAAGAAGAGGGTGTACGTAATGCTAACATCTTTTTTTGTTTGAAATAAATTGGAGTTTTTGTATTGAGAGTAGGAATGTATGACAGGCGAAAACGCGTTATTAGGGTATGGAGAGCCTATTTATATTTATAAATAATAAATACAAAGCAATCCCTTTTTCTCTCTTTCTGCTTTCTTTTTCCTTCCCTGAGTCAATCCCCTCATCAAGTTTTTTGCCTTTTTGGTTTTCTCCTCCATTATTCACTACCCACTCCCCTCTGCTTTTCTTTCTATTCCTCTCTTCATAAATCAACTCAATCACTCTTATATACATTTAATGTTTTTTTATTATTTCAATAAATATAAAGTCTGTAACGTAAATTTATTATTTAAAATCATAAATTAAAACATTAATTTTTTTGTTAAAATAAAATTGAGAGAAATTAAGTCTTGGGAGCTTCTCATATGAGCAGCGAAATTTAAATTCATGACTTTATGAGTTATGAGCTAACTTTTTATCAACTATATTAGTTAAAAATATTAAGGGGGTGTTTGGAAGCACCCAAAAACACTTGTTCGTAAAACAAAACAAACTCTTCTTAAAAGCATTTTTAAAATTATGGTTTAGTTTCTATCCAAACACTCTTTAAATTTTGACTGCAATATAGATATTATCTTTACCATGAGCTGAACCATAATATTTATGGATCATAAACCACCATATTGGATGAGTCATAACTCATTTCCTTTCATTTATGCATGAAAGAAAATACTACCTCCGGTCCTTAATATAAGACACTGTTTGAATTTTATTTTGGTCCTAAATATAAGATCACAATCCACTTTGTCTTTTGTATTTATATATTTTTTTCAAAGTAGCCTTCTAATAATAAGAGTTCTAGTCATTACACTTGATTAGTAAGAATATTTTAAGAGAGATAATATTTATTTATGACAAATATCTAATTCAACTTACTTTTTTAATTTTCTCAAATTAATCAACTGGCTCTTATAATTAAGATGAGAGTAGTAAAAGGGAAAAAAAGACAAAAAAGAGACTAATGCAAAGCACTTAGCACAGAGAGAAAGAAGATCGAACATTGAAGGCCCAATGCCATTGGAAATCGTAATTTGCTTCCCTCTCCTCACAGTATAAATTTGCACATACAACCCAACAAATCCACCAACATTCTCGATCCTCTCTTCTCTCTCAACACTCACACAAAAAATATTACGCTAAACTCACTCAGCCGTATGAGGAGCTTCTTCTTCCTTCTCTTTATCCTCTTCTCACCCTTCTCTGTAGGCTCCAACCCTATTCCTTTTCATTCTCCATCTTCTTCTTCTCTCGATTTCTCTGCTGTTTTCTGTTTTTCTTTCCCATTGTGTTCATGGGTGTTGTTATTCGTTAATGCAGGTTGGCTTTGCCGGCGCCTTCAGCATCTCCGGTGGTCATGTGGCTCGGGATCAAAACCCGTTCACCCCTAAGGCATTCTTGAATCGGTATTGGGATAAGGAGATCCGGAATGGTTTGCCTAAGCCTGAGTTCTTGCTCTCCAAGGCGTCCCCATTGACTGCTGTGGACTCGGCGGCGTTTGCTAAACTCGCCGCCGGCAACGCTCTTTCCACGCGCCTCCCGGAATTTTGCTCTGCGGCTAACCTACTCTGTTTTCCCGATTTGGGTCAAAGTCTGGAGAAGCACTCCAAGGATGTGAACTTTGCTGTGTACCAGGACAAGAACTTCACCAACTATGGGACGGATCGGCTCGGTGGGACGGACTCTTTTAATAAATATTCCGAAGGGCAGAACATTCCGGTGAACGATTTCCGGCGATATAGCCGTGACTCCACCGGCCACAAGGACAATTTCCAAAGCTACGCTAATGATGGCAACGTGGTGGACCAGAGCTTCCACACCTACGGCACCGCAGCAACAGGCGGCGTCGGCGATTTCAAGAAGTATGCCGATTCCACCAATGTTCCCAATCTTCAGTTCACCTCCTACTCTGATGATGCCAACGGGAGAGAGCAATCGTTCACTAGCTACTCCGAGAACGGAAATGCCGGGGACCAATCTTTCTCCAACTATGGAAAACACGGGAATGGGGCTGTAAGCGATTTCTCAAGCTACGGCACCAACTCGAACGTGGCCGGATCGGGGTTCTCAAATTACGGCGAGACTGCAAATGCCGGGAATGAGACATTCAAGAATTACGGTGTGAATATGAACAACCCTACCAATAACTTCAAGAACTACGCCGGCGGCGGCAATGGAGCCACTGACAGTTTCTCTAATTACAGAGACCAAGCCAATGTGGGAGCCGATTCATTCCAATCATATGCTAAGGGTGCAAACGCAGCGGAAGTCGATTTCTCGAACTACGGCAAATCCTTCAACGAAGGGACAGACAAATTCACCGGCTACGGAAAAGACGGTAATGAGCATAAAATTGGCTTCAAAGGCTATGGAGTGAACAATACCTTCAAGGACTACTCGAAAGACGGAGTCACATTCACAGGCTACACCAATGTGAGCACCCGTCTCAGTGCTTCCATGGTGAAATCTGGTTCAGCCATCAATGCCAATTTGGTAAAAAGGTGGGTAGAGCCAGGTAAATTCTTCCGCGAATCGATGCTGAAGCAAGGGACGGTGATGCCTTTCCCAGATATCAGAGATAAAATGCCCAAGAGGTCATTCTTGCCCCGATCTATCCTCTCCAGATTACCATTCTCCACCTCGAAAATCTCCCAGCTGAAGCAGATTTTCAAAGTCTCTGATAATTCCTCCATGGACAAGATGCTATCGAGCTCCCTCAGCGACTGCGAGAGAGCTCCGAGCCCCGGCGAGACCAAGCGCTGCGTCGGCTCCGTCGAGGACATGATCGACTTCGCGACCTCGGTGCTGGGACGCAACGTCGTCGTTCGAACCACCCAGAACGTAAACGGGTCGAAGAAGAACGTGGTCGTGGGTCGGGTCACAAAGATAAACGGTGGCCGGGTCACCCAGTCCGTATCATGCCACCAGAGCCTCTTCCCTTACCTGCTCTACTACTGCCACTCCGTCCCCAAGGTTCGGGTCTACGAAGCGGACCTCCTGGAGCCGAAAAGCAAGGCCAAGATCAACCACGGTGTTGCCATCTGTCACCTGGACACCACCGCGTGGAGCCCCACACACGGCGCATTCCTCTCACTCGGCTCGGGTCCGGGTCGGATCGAAGTCTGCCACTGGATCTTCGAGAATGACATGACCTGGACCATTGCCGATTAGAGTCCCGAGTTCGGGCTGGTCGGTCGGTTCGTTACTTCCCTCGTGCCTTGGGCTAAGAAACTTGGCAAAAGGCAAGGCTCTGAAATTTAATTTTAAATCCCAAATATTTTAAGTAATTTTCATTTTTAATTATTATTATTATTATTAGATTTCCATAGAAAAGTAAGAAGTGAAGTCAGGGGGTAATATTTTACACTACTATTATATATTTTCATCATATAATCGCTCAGATGATGATCATGCATGAGCTTGGATTTCTCTGTAAAAGTGTCATCTTTTTTTTTTTTTCTTTTCTACTTTTGTCTAATGGGTTCCCTAATAATTGGAATAATGGGTTCGAATTTGATCATAATATTTTCAAATGCGTATGGCATTTGTGTTTTTGGCTTGGTATGTGAATATTGTGGTAGTTTGGGATCAATAATTGTGTGAAACTGATTAGACACACAAGAACACACACGAGAATGCATTGTGGGACGGATGAGACAAAAAGGAGAAAGAGGATGGAGATTCTATGGGGCTGAGAAAATTTTCATGGGAAGAGGAAGAAAATCATAGAGAGAAAGAAAGAGAGGAGAGAGAGGAGAGGGAACATATTAGCTAACAGAGGATTGGATTTTCCACAAATATACAAAGCCATGTGAACAAAAGGATGAGGTGGTCCTTAAACCACCAAATTTGTGCTCTCTTGTATTGGTGTGAGAAGGTTCACGAGACAGCTATTGTTGGCCAATGTCCAAAACGTATTTTTCTATTATTATTCTTTTTATATTATATAAATTAACTTAAATAAACTTTAGTTGCATTGGCTTCAGTTCTTTCATGAACTCAAAATTTGAGAACAGATTGCTGACTTTGTTGCCATCCAACATGTCTCATCAATTCCTTTTTTATTATTAGTTGTGCGAAGGATACTCTCATAACACAACACCTTGTTTTATTTTCCCCCCCCCTTCAAATTTTGTTATTTTTGGGGAAGAGTTTATTAATGAACATGTCAAGCGTTTTCTTAAGTAATTAAGAGTTATTTTGTGGGTTATGTTAATTTTATTCTAATCACATCATCATAGAGGAAAAGTTTAGTTAATTTGATAAATTATGGATAATCATTTGTTATTAAATTACCCCAAGATGATGATCTAGTCAAAAGTAATCATTCAATGTTTGGTTAAAATTTGAAAATGAACCGACTCAGGCTAAGCATATGTGGCAATGGTTCTTGCTTCTTAAACAAAAGATTGTGAATTTGATTTTTAATTTTTGGATGTAGAATAAAGTTAATTGAGAAATTCAACACCCTAAAAAAATTAAGTTTAGAATTAGAATCTATATATGTTAATTTGCACTCTCTCTTTTGTTAAAGAAATATAAACTTATCGTGGCCATACTAAAAATAGGATAAAGTGAAATAACATAGTACATAGATAGTTATTACCACCTCCGGTCATAATTATAATATCTCGTTTATACAGAAGGTAGTAATTTGCTTGTATTAATATTGGAAATACTTTTTTTTAAAAAAATATATATAAATCCAAATGAGATCATACACATATAAGCCAACATCTAATTAAAATACATTGTATAACCCACAAGCCAATGATGCTCTATAATAAGCATTCCATTTATCACAAAAGTGGTGTAAAGAGTAGATTTCACTCGTATTTTTCTTTTGGATAAAGAAATAGACTTTTCACTCTACCTGAAAGTGAATAGTGAAGTACAGAGTTGATAAGCCGAACAAACAAACGAAAAAAGTAGTGAACCACAAATGATTGAGTGAGGGGGCTGAGATGTGATTGTGAACAATGCGCAACACACACACATATGCTTCTGATTGGACAAACTTATTGGACAAACTATTGCTGCCTTTCATTGTTCGCTTTTCCCCACCTAGGAGATTGAATTCTTTTTTTTGTTTTTTGAAAAATGAAGAATCCATTGCAAAATTCTTTTCCCCACCTTGGTGATTGAATTCTTTTTTTTTTTTTTACTTTTGTTGAGAAAATGAA
Source organism: Neltuma alba (assembly GCF_004799145.2). Taxonomy (NCBI): domain Eukaryota; kingdom Viridiplantae; phylum Streptophyta; class Magnoliopsida; order Fabales; family Fabaceae; genus Neltuma; species Neltuma alba. The sequence continues at coordinate 29,665 of NW_021633355.1, read as the reverse complement.
GAATCCATTGCAAAATTCTTTTCCCCACCTAGGAGATTGAATTCTTCAGCCGTGTACATTTATTTTCATCCATATATAAATATCTTTTGTTTTGCATAGAGCTGAAAAAGAGGTGCATCTATTGAAAATAGGTTAAATCTTGAGTCTTTTAAACAAATTTTAATTACATTTGAGTAATAAATTTTGCAATTGGGATTTTTTTAATCAATTTTCTTCAGAATAAATCAGAGGTCTTCATCTTTGATAAAAAGAATTAGCATCTAATTAAATAGGACAATACAAGTAAGAGTTCATGTGATTATTAGTTGAAGTGTAGTTGTCACTTTGTCTTAAATGATATCATTTATCCTCATTTCTAACATCTTATTTCACTTGGTGGATTTTGAAAAAGTAGGCAAAATTATTTCAATCGCTTTCAAGATTCAATTGAGTGGTTTATTTTATATTTAGATAATTAGTTTGAAAGAGAAGTGGTCTTTTTAAGGACTAAGGCTACATTTTAGTATATTCTTAGCCAAAACTATAGGATATAATTTTAATCAATAACATATATATTTACATTTTATTCATCCTCAAACTGGCACCTTTGATTGGATGGGACAAAGAAATAACAATAAAGAGTCTTGAAAAGAACCCAAAAAAAAAAAAGATCTTAACTAATAATTTACTCTAAATAGATTATTCTTCTCCAGGTTATTATTCTATATGGTTGGTATCCATCCGAATATAAACTAAACCATTAATTTACTTTCAGATTAACTGTAAGATAATTATTATAATTTCTTTTATTTTCAGAAGTGAGAATCTGAAAATACACGCTAAAAAAATATCTTGGGTTGATATCTCAACTTTACTGTTCAAATAATCTTGTTATCCAAGAATTATTCCATAATCATTAGGTGATGGGTTAAGGTTTAATGATTTAAATTGGAGTCAATTTAAGGTCATACTAGTGATATTTTAAAAAACATATATAGTTTAAATAAAATTAAAAATTTATTTAATTAAAGAGGTAGGACAACTTTTTGACTGCTTGCAAGCTAGAAAAATTAACTCGAGTAACCCCCAACCCAACAGGTTATTACCTCAGGTTAAATTGAGATAGTTTAGATCACTTTTTGACAAAGCTAACATTACCTAGACTGGTCAAGTGGTTAGAATATCGGATTTGGGCTATCCCCATTTGGTTCGAGTTTTCATACCATGTTTAAACTTGACATCCAATATTTTAAAATATTTTTTCAAGTGCATCTAGCGTTCTAAAATATTTTTTAAGTATATTCAGCACTTTAAAGTATTTTTTTTTTGCCTTGTACATCTTTTTTTTTTGGTCTTAGTGCTCGATGTACAAAAAAATATTTTTGGGTGCTGAACGCACGTAAAAAAATATTTTAAGGTGTTAAATACACACACAAAAATGCTTCACGGTGCTAGACTTACCTAAAAAAAAAACTTCAAGATACTGAACACATTACAAAATATTTTAGAGTATTAGATACATCTGAGAAAATACTTCAAAGTACTAGATACACTTTAGCCCTGAAATATACTACCCACTTTTTAATTAGACCGGTCATGGAGTTGGGTTATTGGGTTTTTGGCTGACCTAATCGGTTTGGTTGGGTTTTCATACCATGTTTAAAACACTACCCTGCTTCGTTTTTAAATGAAAATTTAGTCTCCTATTAATTAGGTTTAATTACTTTTACATAAAAGTTAGGATTCGAGCTCTCAACCAATTGCTTAAGGGATGAGACCTACTCCAATTCATGCCAATCTAAGTTATTTTTTACTCATTTTTTTCCGATTGTCTAATGCTTTCCCATATAGATTCACTAGCAAATTTAATTAATATGTTAGAATTCTATTTAAATTTCGTAATTAAAATTTTTATAGTTTATATTAATACTTAATAATAATGTCTTAGATTTTTCATGCTAGTAAAAATAAGAATATATAAAAAAAATTGTGACTAATCTTGTTTTAGAATTATAAAAGAGTAGCATTTAAATAATTGTTTTCAAAGGTATAATAGGTAAAAGAAAAAGAAAAAAGAAGGAATCAATCGAATAGTAATTTATGCTTTTTCATCAGATGAAATTATGAAAGGCTGGATGATTAGAGCAGTAATTAATAGTAAGAAGGGATGATGATGAAATGAAGCATCAACATCTGCCTTATCTTGGATTCGTTAAAACATTATTAATATTTGCATCAGATTCCAGAAATCATAAGCCTTCTTTAATCTTTTTCTAAACGTCGTTGGTAAAGATGCTCATCATGTGTTTGGTTTCTCTTTTGTCTTTTTCTGTTAATCTTAACACTCTTTTGATATATTTCCCCGATCTCTATTTACTTACCCTAAAGCACAGACACCAAAAAAAACGGGAAGCAAAATTTATGTATTATGTAAGAATAATTTTTTATTTCAGTTTTATCCTTCAATTAATGCCGCAAGATTTTAAATATTATCCTCCTCCATTATTAAAAACAAGTGACAATCACTTCATTTGGTTTAAATATAAGAGTTATTTAGGAACTTAGCTTTAAAGCTTTTCTTATTGATTGAATATATTAAAGATGGTACTATCAATGTGAGTGACGATTGAATGTGATAATTTTACTAAAACAATAATATATATTTATTACAAATAATTAAACTAATTTTTTTTAATATACATCTAGCTCCTGAATTTATAACACAAGAGAGTATATCTTAAATTTTGAAAGATAACATACTTATATTAAGAAATAAAATGAAAATTCAAACCAAAACAAATAAATGAGCTAGGAGGTATGTGTCTTTCTTATATATCCTCGCTTTCTTGAAGCCAATAGTTAACAAGAGATATTTGAGTATCCCAGGAAGCCATAGGAATTCCCTTCGCATGTGTTTCAATAATAATAAGATACTTTATGGGTGACACCCTGGGAATTAAAATTACAAGACACTTAGTTAATATTATATATATATATATATATTTTACTGGGTATAGCAGCAATAACGTAACATTCTAATATGTGTGTGTGTGTGTGTGTGTGTGTGTGTGTGTGTATTTGACCAGCTGATCATTTTGCCGTTTGAGCTTTGAAATTTTGATCACTGACTTTACGCAACGTGCATGTGCCATGCTGAAAGCGAAGTCACAACGGTTCCCAAATCCCAATTCTACTTACTTACTACCTTCATCGATCATCCAAAAATTTCATATTATATATATAATTTAATACAAAATGGTTAACGGTTCAATTTATGTAATTTATAATATGAAATGACTAATGGTTTTTACACTGCACATAACGGTTAAATGCTAGCTAGCTAGTAGAAGAAGAATCTAGAGATATCGTTGTACGATGTTAAGAGCATCCCACATATAACTGTTATGTCAAATGATTGATTACTTGTCAAGTGTTAAGTGAAGATATGTTTGTTTTTTTTCCTCTTTTCCAAAACAATTTAATCTTAAAATTGGTATAATAATTTCCAACATAATAAATTGGACATTCGAATTCTCGAAACCAAGAATAAATAAGTAAAGGATGAATGTAATGATTACGTGAATTTTGCGCTGCCTCCTTCCTGTCTGGCTAGAAGATCAATAATCTTGCCAAATCTAAATAAGCTCTATGTTTTTGGGGTGAAAATGTCAATATTAATAGAGCTATCCAAATCAGTGATACCCTTGGAATCTTCCTTATGGGTATTTTTGGAAATTTATCTTGTCCTACCTCCAAAGGCCCTTTAAATTAACCTTTTGCTACTATAGGGGAATAAGTCCCTACTTGACTCTCTTAGTGGAACTACTCTATGGTTTCTTTTAAAATTGAGATTAAAAGACTTTCCTAATCCACGTTAAAAGCTTTTTTTTTTTTTTAAATAGTAGTGAGTTTCTTATTAAATATCACGTTCTAGTCCTTATTAAAAAATTTATAACATTTTTTTTGTCTGAATCATTATTTTTTTTACCTGATATTCTAAACTAAGTAATCAAACTCTTCTAGGATCTCCACCCTCTTTTGGGACAAGATCTAAACTAAAAGTGGCCATTAGACTTGTCTTTTTGGCTAAGTCCATTGACTCCTCCATACACATGATTTGGGATTGTGCCCGTGCAACGAAAGTTTGGCTTACATTACTTAAATAGTCCAAAACTAATAATAATCCTTCTAATTCTAAATATAGGAGCTAGATAAGAGATTTATTTTAATTTTAAATATAAGACCTTAATTTATTTCATCTCTTAAATTTATAATTATTTTTTCAAAATATCCGTATTAATTGTATATAGTAATAGATTTTCTATCAAGGAATAATTACAATGCACATGATTAGAAAAAAATTGTCAAAAAATTAACACCTTTATTGCAAATAACTAACTAGATTAAATTATTTAAATATCTGCAAATTAATTATCTACTTTTGATGTTAAGGACTGGAGTTAGTATTTAGTTTTCTTGGATTCTATGGAACCTAATGAATGAAGGAACATATTACTCCCTCTGTTTTTTTTTTTAAATAAGAGACAATTAATCAAATTATATTATTTAAAATGTTAGTTAAAATTAGTTGAAAACAATAAATATATGAAAAAGTATAACCTTTTGGTCAAAAACACCATGTTTATGCAGAAGAGAGAATGTATGATGGAGAGAAAATATATAGGAGTTAAGTAACATGAGTGATTAAATAAGGATAAAATGAAAAATTAACAAATAAAATTTGAGACAACTTCTAAATATCATCTCTTATAAAAAAAAACATGTCATATTTTACAGTGGTCTTCTCTCATAAAAAACAACCGAGGGAGTACAAACAAAATTAGGCCGTTAGTATATACTCCTCCGATCCTTATTATAAGACCCAATTTGACTTTTTATTTGGTCCTAATTATAAGACCCAATCCATTTTCTCTCTTATATTTATGCATTTTTTTCCAAGATAATCCTTCTAATAATGATAGTTTTAGCCAATATACTTAATTAGCAAGGATATTTTAGGAATAACAATACTTATTTATTATAAATAACCAACTTAACTTACTTCCTTAATCTCCTCAAATAAGTCAATTGGGTCTTATAATTAGGACCGGAGGAGTATCACCTACTCATGGAAGCAGATGATATTGTGCGAACTGGCCAACTCATTATGATTATTAATTGGATGTTCTGGAGTGTTAAAGAAAAATATGCTTACTTTTATATTTTGTCATCAAAACAACAATTAGCTAAATTATTTAATTTACATGTTTTATTTTGGACTTTGTATTAAAATAAAAACAAAACTACGTACCGTCCTCCAAGGTGACGTGTGGGTGGAAAGGATTAAGGGCTAGGACTTCCATTTTTACTGTAATTAAACACGAGAAACAGTGTGCGTGTATTCGCATCTTCTTCTTTTTTTTTTTTTTTATGTATATTCACATCTCAAAACTTGCTCTCGACTAGACCTGGGAAAGCGGGCTGGCTGTGCGGATACGGGCCAGCCCGTCGCGGTGCGGGCCAAATGCGGTGCGGGCTGGCATTTTGCCAGCCCGAGCCAGCCTAATTTTTTTTTTAAAAAATTTATTATATTAGTATGAGTTAAGCCTAATTTAAAATGTTGAAATTAGGCTCCGAGTTTTAAACTTGAGTAATGGATCCTAATAAAAAAAAAGGGAATTAATTTATAATATTAGAAGAAATTTAAGAAAAACTAACATATATATTTTTTATAAATAATTAATTTAACTAGTTTTCTTATCCAAATTAATTAAGTAAATCTTTTATGTGTGTGTATGTATGACTATATGAAAATCACATATTTATCTAATCTTATGAAGCCGTGCATACTAACGACAAATAGATATAAAAATAAAAGATGGATAGTGCTCTTCATATAACCATACATATATATGAAGTGCTTAATTAATTATATATATAATGATATGGATGAGGTAATGTCCATATGAAATTTAATGGTCAAAATCATCTAACTATATTATATAATGTATTAAAAATCAGAAAAAGTAAAAAAAAAAAAAAAGCGGGCTGGCGGGCTGGCCCGCCAACTAGCGGGTTAGCCCGCGGCGGAGCGGGCCAAAAGCGGTGCGGGCTAGAGTAGCCCGCATCGTGACGGGCTAGGAAAACATCAACCCAAGCCCGCCTTTTTTTGACGGGCTGGCGGGCTGGGCCCGCAGACCCAACCCGTATTACCGGCTCTAGGAGTCTCGACATGATTGTTATGTTAATTAATGAAGTTGTCATTTTTAGTACAGCACAGAGATCAGATGTCCTTCATAATTAATATGTGGTGCTGTACTGGTGCAACATTTCAGCCATTCTGCGTTCAAAGTTGCATCAGGTCATTAATATAGCAACATATATCCGTGCTCCTTTGAAACTTTGGATCAGCCCCACATAACACATCACATAAATGAATCAGATAAAACTGGATGATTCATTGATGGATTTTATAAGTTTTAATTTATGTTTGTTTTGATATTTAATATTTTTTTAATTTTACTCTATAATTATTTATTCTATTTCTTTTATTATATTTTTCCTTATCATATTTTTTTTGTGCATTCTCTTTCGTTCTTTTTCTCATTTATTATAAAGTTATATTTAAAAACAAAAGTATATTTTTAACCTACTTATTTTTTTAACTAGTTTTAACTGATTTTCCATTATACTTCCTCTGGGCCTTATTATAGGCATAATATGGAAGAAATTTTTGATTCCAAATATAAGTCATTAATGGTTACTTTTTATTCTTACCCTTCTTAATAATTAAGGTTTAGTGTTAAAAAGTTCATCAAACTTTATGTTTATCTATCTACATCATTTAAGTTGAGGTAAACTTGAAAAAAATTATCAATTTATGACATGTTTAAGAAGTTAACTATCATATCTTGCTTGGTATGTGAGAATTAATTGTGAATGCCCACGGAACAAAAAATTATCAATTTAGGACATATTTAAGAAGTTAACTATCATATCTTGCTTGGTATGTGAGAATTAATTATGAATGCCTAAGGAACAAAAAACCGGACTAAACATTAAATCGGTTGAGATAGTGGTATAAGGGTTCAATTGGTTGGATTGGGGCCAACTCAAGGTTAGACTAATCATATTAAAAGGTCAACTCAAGGTCAGACTAATCATATTAAAATAATATAATTTAATTAAAAATAACAAAATATAAAAACATTAATAATCACTAATAAAAAAATATAAGAAAATATAACAATAGTTTGATTGCATCAATAACAAAGTACAACAACATTGAGAATTTTTATCTTTATGATTCATTAATAACAAAAATTAATAATCATTAATACCAAAATTATCATTAAAATTTATTTAAATTTATAGTGACTGAGATATTAATAGTTAAATGAGAAAAAATAGGATCACTAGTAACATAATTATCTATACTAGTTCACATCAATTTTCACCAATTCACCTCCGGTTTGATCGGTTTGACTTATGCCTGATTCAACAACCAGACCAAATTGGATCATTGGTTGGTTCTCTGATTTTCTGATTGAACCGACCGATTTGGTATGATTTTTTTCTCTTGATGATAAGTATCAGAGGAGTACACAAATTGGTTATTTAAAACTTGTAATAAAGATGAGAGAAAATAATATTAATGAATAATGAATATGTTGCTTGATGCATAGGTTGAAGACCATATGAACCATAAATGAGAGTACTAAAAGCAGATGTGTTGTTGTAGGTAGTAAATTAAGAAAAGAGTGTGGTGTCCTCGAAATGAAGATGGAGGACTGCTGTCTCCCCCTTACAACTGAGGCAGTTGAATGCTTTTCACAAGTCCATTTATTACTTCATCTCACTTCTCACTTGCGTTTCACAATTAATTCTATTAACTTCGCTCACCAAACCCCTCAACTCTTCGTCCCCTCCATTTTTGTATTAAGCACTCAATGTCTCTTTTTTTACTTCCTCCGTTTCTTATTATAAGATCTAACTTTTTGAATAGATTTGTTTTTTTATAAGATCCTCTTTAAATTTGTTTAAATATTTAATACAGCATTACCTATTTTATCCCTAATTTAATATATTTAATATATTCTTTTTCTTCATTTATCTCACTATTATTCTCTCATATTTATCCATTCATATATAGGGGTATATTAGGAAAAAAATTACATTTGCTACATATTAATTGTTTTTAACTAATTTTTTAAACCGTATAATTAAGTTAAAAGGATCTTATAATAAAGGACGGAATAGTATTCTTTAGTTCAGCTATTCAAGGAATTGAAATTGAATATAAATATGAGATTTTTCAGTTGCTTTGTCTCTTATATTCATTATTTTTCTCAAAGTAAGTTACATAACTTATGAACTAATATATAAGTTAAAGTTAATTAAACAAGGAGTCTTTTTTGGGAGATCATATCACATTTGTTATAATTAACTAATTTATCTTATTTTTTTAATATAATCAAATGAGTTAAATATCACTTATATTAACAATTGAAGGGAGTGGCATTATACAAAATGTATGAATAGTTTAGTTTATTAGAGTCTTTATATATATTTTTCTTGTGCTATTTATAAATGACTTCCTACTTTTTTTACTAGAACAAAAAAAAAAATCTTAAACCCCATTAGTTTTACCTTAAAATTTAATAACTTTTTAACTTTATTCTTATTTATATAGACATTTTTTAAGAAAATAACAATGAATATAGTAATAAATAAAAGATACAATATTACATTTATATTAAGAATTTACGGAAGTGATTTTTAAATAGGATAAAGAAAGCTTCTCTCTCTCCCTAAGGACTGTCTATATGTGTATATATGTGTGTGTGGGGAACGAAATAGTATTTCTTTGGTCTTTAATATAAGATATATTTAACTAATTTGATTAGATTAAGAAAGTTGGATAAGTTAGTTAATTATAAGAAATATGATATTTTTTTAAAGTACCAAAATCATCTTCCTTAATATCCCCTTCTTTTCTTACTTAATTATAGTTGAGGGAGTGTCAATAAAAGTAATTTAAAAAGAGTGATAAATATAAAAAAGTATGTTTTATATTTAAGACTAAGATTAACTCAACAATTAGGAGTATTTACGTTCAGTTCTTTCAAAATGCTTTTACACATTCACGTGTGTGCTCATAAAAATGAATTTCATTGTTTGTAACATGTAAACAATGCGGTTTGTTACAACTTTATATACTGCATATATATATATATATATATATTTATATAAAAAATATTCATGTAGAATTGTTGTTAGTTTTATGTGTTGCAAAGAATTAGAAAAGGAAGCCATACTTTTCATCAAAGCCAAGAGAACCGAACGGGAAAAAAAATATTCAGAAAAAGAAGGTTCCATTTACTGGATTAATTAAAACAAAGCCGAAAAAGAAACCATTAAGAATTTTACGTTATTGAGTTTTTATTTCGTTTGATTTTAATGGCCGGCTTTTGTTTGTAAACCTCAGATTTTGGGCCTGGCCCAATTGTTCTATTGGGCCTTCAAAGAAATTAGCGTAGGTCATGGGATAAATTTCACTATTCACATCTTACAGAAAATGCATTCATTTTTTATAATATATTATTTTATACTGATGGTGATTGATATATAATAATTTGAAAAATTTATGTAAATTCGTATATTTTGTCATCACAAATGATAAATATATAAAATCGAATTATTGGGTGGGACCATAACTGAATGCTTGGGCATTATTGGGCATGTGAAGCTGCATTCGTCATGACCTGAGAAATTGAGAATGCTCATCCTTATCACTTTACTGTTACAAAATTTACATGTTCCTCATGAAATGAAAAGAAATAATAGTCCACATTAGTGCCATCTGGTTAAATTTTTAGATATATTATTAACAAAATTAATCAGACGATGCCCATGTCATAGAAGATAAACAAAGAGAATTTCTACATTTTATTAGGGAAATTGTTGCCTATTTCGGTTTCTTCGTCTGAAACAATTTTTTTACTTTTAAAAACAAAACAAAATTTTTTTTATGGTTGTTTTTAATGAATTGTTTCGTGAAACCAAAAAAAAAACCAGAAACATGATTTTAAAAATTAAAAAAAACTCAACAATTTCCACGTATTTTTTGTTTTTGTTATATTTTGCTTTTTTCCCTCTAATTCTCCATTTCACTTGCTATCGTGCTCTTCATTTTATACTTCTAAATATAAAACTCTTATATTAATATATATAAAGATTTTATATTTAGAACCGGAGAAGTATTTTGTTTGTTTATCTAATTCTCCATTTCACTCGCTATCACACTCTCCATTTTGTGACTCGTGCTCCCCCTGATTGCTTGCCTTCATCTACATCGTCTTTTAATCTTCTAACTTTCTATTTGTTATTGCTGCACTTTCCACTCTATCTTTTTCCTTCTCTTAGTTATTTTGATGTTTCCAACAAGTTTTTATATATTTTCTTTCAAATGTAGCTTTTTAAATCAATCATCCAAAATTCTTTTTCTAATTTCCCCAGAACTTTTTTCAGAAAAACTAATTTTATAACATTATTTTAAAAACATAAAAGCAGAAAACAGAATCAAATTAAGTCTATATTTTTATGGCTTCATCACCACAATTTTCACAAATTTTTGGGGTAAAATGCAAATGAAATGCAACTCAAAAGGTGAAATTAAAAATGACCAAAACTCGAAATTATTTGCATGGAAGGGAAAATTCCGATTTTAGTTAGTTAGACTTGAAATGAATATGCACTAAGCATAGTAATAACTTGGAAGCAAAAATGAACTAAAAACATCACTAGCCATACATAACCATGAGCTTTCAGAAACTTAGATGTGCGTTGTTTAGATTTCCACTGGTTCTTCTATGGGCTGGGTTATTCAAATGTTGGGTTCATGTATAACGGGACCAAATATTTAAGGGCCCACCAATTTAAATGGGCCTGGCAAATTCAATTGGGCCACAAATGCCAGGCAAAGCACAAGTTTGTTTTGTTTTGTTTATTTTTTTGGGGAGGGGGAATTGAAAAAGTGTGAAAGAGAAAATGACATAAAAATGGTGTGCTTATGATAATCTCCATTTTTATGCTGTTAAAACAATCCCGTAGAGGAGATTTTTAGAACAAATTTTGGAAATTAAAAATTTTTAAAAATTTGTTCGAACCATTGTTACCTCCTAATAGGAATTGGCACATCACCTTTTTCAATTGATCTCTTTAACTTAATTAGCTCGCAATTACTATATGTGAATTAAGACCCAAAAAACAGTTACTAAATCTCATGGAAAGGTTATTAAACGACGGCGTTGCATAATTTTGGGCCTACTGGTTGTGGCAAATGAAAATGGGCCGGCCCAGTTCAAAACCCATTTTGATGTGACGCGACGGCAAAATGTGACCGTTAGTCCCAACGTCCTTACAAAATTGAAGGGGAAAAAAATATGAATTTCGAAAAAGGCTCCGCAGCTTACCGTTACCAACGGGAAGTTCCCAGACCCGTGAAAAAGGACACCGAAAACCCTATGAACATTAATAAGCTTTCTCTCAACAGAAATGGAATAAAGATCAAAGCTCTCAGTTCTTGCTTCCGATTCTTCAACTATCTTTGATTTCTTTACCTTCTATGCCTCTGTTGACATAATCAATTTCCTTTTTGTTGTTGTTGTTGTGGGTTTATCCGACTCTTGTGCCCTTAATCCATGGCAACACTAGCACCTGGGATTCTTCTGAAGCTCCTCAATGGGATAAACACCGGAGTTAAGCCCACAGGCGAGCACCGGAGCTCGCTCCTGCAGATCACCGACATCGTTCCGGCCGAGCTGGACGAGAAGAACCTCTGGCCGAAGCATGGGTTCTACATAAAAGTATCCGATTCATCTCACTCCGTTTACGTCAGTCTTCCCTCTGATCAAGATGATTTCGTTCTCAGCAACAAAATGCAGCTGGGTCAGTTCATATATGTCGACAGATTAGAGCCGGGGTCCCCTGTTCCGGTCGTAAGAGGCGCGAAACCGCTCCCCGGACGGCACCCACTTGTCGGAACACCAGAGCCATTGATGGGTCTGAGACAAAAGGGAATAAGGAGCGAACAGAAGCCTTCCGATTCAGCTCCTCCGAGAAGGGGGTCTTGGGGAACGGGGGGGAATGAGGGAGATAAAATTTCGTCTCCGATGGTGTTTAAGCCTGTGAATTTGGACTTTGATCAGTGTACGCCGGTGAAAGAACCGAGAAGTTCAGCGAAAAATAGCAACTTTCAGGCAATGATGTCTCCGATGACGACTAGAACCACCCCTGTTTCTGGCGTGAGAAGCTCAGTGGGTGGAGGGCTTTTGGCGAAGATGACAGATGCTAGGGCAGAAAGTCCTGCCTTACTTAGGAAAAGCTGTGTGGCCAGTTCTGCTTCGAAGTTTCCGAGGAGCAGAAGTGTGTGCGGACGAGAACCTAGGATACCCATAACCCCATTCAAGTCATCTGTAGGTACATTGTTCCTTCCTCTTTATGAAAAAGAAATCAGAATCATAATTGAATTTGATGTACATTCTTGATGTTTCATGATTTTAAAGCAGCTATTCTAAATGGCTATCGAAATTGACAGATAAACTTTAGTGCTTCAAATATATATGGAATTCTGGTAATGAATATGGAATTGATTGGTTCTCTCAAAGTCTGGTCAAATTTTGAATCCTTTGTTTAATTTCTAAGGCTGCAATGAGGCCTTTTTGTTGTGCAACTGCTGAGATTGAAGTCATAGGTTTGATTTCTGAGGTTGTTTTGTTTTTGTTGTGTAATTGGCTTTCAGGGAAAGAAAAGTACGACTCCACCACCAAGGTTAAGGAGTGGAGATGCGGAGAATCAGAACTCAAACATGACTTCTCAAATGCAAATTCAATCTACCAATTCTGCTTTTGATGATAATAATAATAGTAACAATCTTAGCCTCCCCATTAATTTACCTGGAAGACTTGGCTCACTGGGAAAGGTAAAACTCTCTAATCTCGACTATCCTTGAACTTTCCTTCTTTTACCAAATTCCATAAGGGTCAATTCACTAAACTTTCTATAATTGTACATAAAGTAATCTTTCTTCTTTTGTTTTGGCAGGAAGCTATGCAGCAACGACAAGTTTCTCAGAAAATTGCCCTTCAAGCATTAAGAGATGCTTCAGCTACGGAATCATTAGTCCGCTGTCTCAAGTATGAAACGCTTCTTAATAAGAAATTTTGTTATTAAACTAATTATCGTTCAGTCTCTTAATTATTGATGGTGCAGTTGAAAACTAGTGAACGAATGCAGAGTTGAATCTGTTAGTTTTTAATGTAAACTTCTGCAAGCTCAATTTTGTCCTGATGAACTTGTTTTCTTTTTGTTTTGTCAAAGGATGTTTTCCAGTTTATGCAAATCATCTCGAGCCGATGCACCGGCAACCGGTTTCGAGCAGTTCTTGGAATTCCATAGCCAGATTGTGCAAGCAGTTAGTGAAATGGTATCCATTGAAGCAGCTACTTCAGCTTCAGAAATGGCTCAGAACTCGCAGAACAACAACAAACAATCTGAACAGGACGATGAAGAATCCTCGGTTTTAAACGAAATCACACACAATTCATTGGACCAACGCAGGAACTCTGAATCAAGCTTGTCAAAGAGAAAATGTGGTTTGTACAAATCAGTCTCTTCAGCAAACATGGGAAAACTGCTAAGATCTAGTACTACCCAAAAAGAGATTTTGGAGAGAAAAGGCCCAACTTCTGTGAAATTCCCACTTGAGCCTATTGGTGAAAATGATGAGAATAAGAAACAACCATCAACATCATCATCATCATGCAGCATAAGCAATACAATAAAGCTGGGGAAGCAAATTGAGACAGAAGCAGGAAACTGGTTTATGGAGTTCATAGAGAAGAGCTTGGAGAAGGGTATGAAGAAAGCTAAAGGAAAAGAACAAAATGGTGGGGATGCCAAAAAAGTTCCTCAGTCACTTATTTTGAAAGTGATTAACTGGGTTGAGGTAGAACAGTGTGACATCAGCAAGAGGCCTGTTCATCCAAAAGCAACACAGATAGCTCGCAAGTTAAGGATCAAAATGAAGAATCCTTGAACAAATCACAGAAGAAGATTGAGATGTGGGATAGTGTGAGAGGGTATTTTCAGTCTAAAATTTACTTTTAAAGCATTTTTTTATATATAGTCTCTCTATTAAAATTTGAAGATTGCACTGAATGTCTGCTTCCCTATTATTGATTACCTCTTCCCCATTAAATGGCGTTAGCTTTTTGTATAAACTTGTAATGTCGTTGCTCTTCATGCAGTGAGAACTAGAGCTATTCTTTTTTCATGCAGTGAGAACTAGAGCTCTTCATGCAGTGAGAACTAGAGCTATTCTTTTTTCACTCGTTCAGGGGACCCAATATATGTGAGCAGTCCTGAATCTTCTTCTTCTTCTTTTTAAATTGTCTGAATTTCATTGAAGTGACGTATGAGAGTGAAAATTTAGAATTTAGACCTTCTTAATTTAGTAAAAAAATAATACTCCTCTAATTGTTAATATAAGACCTATTTAACTAATTTGATTAGATTAAGAAAATGAGGTAAATTAGTTAATTATATATGTTTTTCTTAAAACACCATAATCATCTTCCTTCACTCTTTTATTGATTATTTGAAAGTATCAATAAGTATAATTATAAAAATGAAAATATGAAAAATATGTATTATATTTATGATCAAAATCAACTCAACAATTAGGTTTTATATTAAAAACCGAAAGAATATATAAATAAAATATTAAATTTAAAATTAATCATTTGAAATCTATGAAGCAGTGTTCATTTTTCAAACTTCGAAGTTTTGTGTGCAAGTGTGCATACTTCCTACAATTTCATTCATAAAATTTCATTAAACATTTATCACTCATTTTTAAATTGTCCCCATCTGTTTCACTTTTAACTCATATATTGGCCTTAATTTAATTAAAGATAATTTTAAAAAGTTGTAAATTTTTGTTTGAATTAATTTTAACAAATTTTCTTAAGCTTAAAAAAATAATTCACAAAACTTTATAAAAAGGATCAAGAGAGTATATAAAATTTCATCTAGATGTCCACCATAATATGGAAATTCTAATAAACAGATAATCTGAGTTAAGATAGTACAACTTTTTTCTGACCAAAATAAAAAGTACAAATTAATTCTCAGATGTAATTGGTAATTGAAAAAATAGTCTTGCTCTTGGGTGAGTATCAAAACCAAAGTACCCATATTTTGAAATTCAAAACTAAATCTGAGCGATACTTGATTCTTAATCTAAATTTTTTAGTACAACTACACAATATGAAATCTCAGACTCCTTTTTTATTCCAAATAATTAGACCTGACAGATTGACTAACGGCTTTCTAATTCTACTTCTGTTTTTTTCCCCTGTAATACTCTTACATCAAATTAACCATTCTTGAAAATAAACAAGCCACTCTTTAACCGCACACCATCATCACCACCACCAATTTCAAAGTTATCATCTTCATATTAATACTCTTCCGGTCCTAAATATAAAATCCTTATACTAGTGTGTATAAAAATCTCATATTTAAAACCAGAAAAGTAGCATTTTAAGATCTCGCATTTACATTTAGTGTTTCACATATGGCATAAAAGGGAAGCAACTTTTTGTGATGAAGAATTGGGAGCTTTTACTGAAAGCTATGAAATACTCAACACATTTTTAATGTTGGGGAATATGCATCATTTCAAGATAAATGCCACCAAAAGATACAAAATAATTAATAATTACTACCTCTAGTACTAAATAAAAAAATAATTAACTAATTTGAGTAAATAAAAAAATTAAATTAGTTATTTACATAAATAGTAGTATTTTTTAAAATATTCTTGTTAATCAAGTTTACTGGTTATAACTAATATTAATAGAACGACTATTCTGAAAATAAATAAATAAATAAATATGAAAAATAAAGTCGATTAAATTATTATATTTATTTAGACCAAAATAAAAACTAAGGAAGGTCATGTATTAAAAACCGGAACAGCTTTCTTTATCTTCCAATTTATCAATTCATTTATCCATTAAACCAAGGGATTATCAAACTAAAGAAATACGAAAAAACTAGTGCAACCCCCTAAGAAAACAGGCATATGCAAGACGCCATCAATAATGGAAATACAGTTTAAAGAACCTTCTTAAATCTTTCTCTATTCTCAAATGACAATTATGCCGCAAAAGAAATTAATTTCGCACTAATAAATACAGTTGGACATAAGCACACTCCAGACTCGACATTATTAGGAGAAAATACAAAATCAACAAGGATTTAATAACAGATACAGGAGAAAACAAATGATCGTCAGCACTCTATTCACAACTCGAAAGATAAAACCTACAAAATTTAACCTAATCTCCACCAGATCATGGCTAAAAATCATTGCCATTGCAAAATAAGAGCAGTCTAGACATGCGATGGAATCTTGAGCCAATACTCAATAGGATTTTGCATTAATACGATGATCAGGCATTCCAATGTACACTTTTGGGTTAAGACATAGCCAACTGAGGGCATGGTGGGAAAAAATTCTCAGTCCAGAAGAAAAGTAAAACATATGATTAAAAAGGGGGAAAATCATAGAATCAAGAATTTGACCTCAAGGCAAGGCCTGTCTCTACCTTCTTTATTTCAAAAATAAGCATCCTCCACATCTTGAGAACGAACATTTCAGCTTCTTCATCTAAAATGGATTGAAGCAGCTCCAGCATCTGGGATGCTTTCACATGTTCCTGTGTACTTGAGACTATGTAATCTACCAATGTCGTTTCTTCTTCCCCCAAGAACTCCGTGATCTTCTTTGATATCCATGGTCTCATTCTTTCATGCAGCTGGTGCTGGAGGAGCAAATGATATGAAATTAACAATTTTTCAACAGGTTGAAATTAATTAACAAAAAATAATAAAAAAAGGAGATGGCTGAGGGGAGCAAGGGCCTGATAAAATAAAAAAAGCATTCAGCACATGCCTAAAAAAGTATGACCATTTTCAAAGCTAAATTCTCAATCTTTCATGTAACCCAGCTCTAATCATCAAAACCTTTAACAGACAAATACATTGTGAGCTTCAATGATCAACAAGTCAATAGAAGTATGTAATAGCAACTAAACTCAATTAACTGTTACATGCATCAACATGAATAGAAAGGCTATTTTTATTGAAATTAAATTTTCAATAAATATTCAAAGATATAAATTAAAACATCAAAATATGAGTGAAGAACCAATGATCTACTCTCCAGACACCACGCATTTAGCCTATTTCATCCGACTTTATCTCTCAATCCCAAAACGCATGCTAACTTTGAAAAAGCTTAATGAGATTCTTCAATCTCCTCCATAATTGAAGATTGTTTATCGAGTCTACCAAAAAAAAAACATCATAAAAAATACAAATATTTTGCTCTCTCAGCTCAATAAGACAGTGCCTCTATATACAGCATGCTCCAAGCTCTATTTCTGTACCTACATCTAACCAGCCACAAAAAGATCCCCACATGTCATCTGCCAGCATATGCTAATCAAAACATTAATCAGTATTTATGCAACCAGCTTTCATTACGTTAGGAGTAGAACAAGTGAAATTGCCAGATTAAGATCATTTACCTTGTCATACACTGCCCAATTTATCTCATATGAGAAGAGCTCATCTTTGGTCTTTGGTATCATATCAATCAACTGTTTCGCATCTAATAGCTTTTTATTATCTGACGTCTTCAGTTTCTCCAACCCACGATCTCGATCCCTGTCACGATCGGAAATCTTTTCCCTGCTTTCATCTTTGTTGTGAGAGACATCATCATTCCTATCCCTATCTCGGTAGTTAGACTTCTCATTAGAACGCCTACTTCTATCCCACTCTCCATCTGCCTTCTCTTCCTTGATATTCGCATTGGATAAACGCTTGGCAAATTCTGCAGCTGCAGCCAAATTTGGGGGTGGGCCCCCCACCCCAGAAGCAGTTGGTTGAACAGCCTGCAGTTCTTCAGTTGAGTAGTCAATTGGAACCAGAGGCCTCATCTTTTTATCCTTGTGCGCATCATCATCCTCCTCCTCATGGAACACAGAAGGAACAGTAGTTCTTTTCCCAGATCCAACCAAACCAAAACCCAACTTCTTAGCAGGGGCATTGCCACTCTGTCGTGTATCAGAAACAGTAACTGACGCCATGGTTGATTCGTCACTGATGCCATTTTCACCTTTCAAGCAAAGGAAACTAAATCTTCAGTACAAAGAAAGTACTAAAAAAATGGATAAAATGAAAACATGATATAAAGAATTACCTGTATGGCCTTCAGAACCATGGTCAGCTAGTGTGTCTTGTTCAGTAACAAGATTTTTGGCTTGATTAGTAATATCTTCAGTAGCCATAATTTTTTCACCACCATTCAAGTGCTCAGAAAATAGCCTTAGTGCATCTCTCTGCTGCTTCAGCTGTTGATCCTCCTCAGCCCTCCTCTTGGCCTCAGCAATTTCTTCCTCTTCCTTCTGTCTGTCAGCCAGGTCCTCTTCCTTTTCCCGCAATCTTTTCTTTCGTTTCTCATCTAACACACTTCTGCGCCACCTCTTCCTTGAATCTTCATCCTCATCCTCTTCATCATAAAGTATCTCCTTTCTACGTTTGCGCTCCCGTTCTTTCTCCTTCTCCTTCTCATATTGGCGTTCTTTCTCTCTCTCTCTCTCTCTATACTCCCAGTCCTTCAGGCATGATTCATACTGGCGCTCAGCCTCCTCAATCCTCCTCCTTTGTTCCCTCTCTTTCCTAATGCGTTCCCGCTCTGCGTCTCTTTCATATCTTTCAAGTTCCCTATCCTTTTCTCGTTTTAGTTCTCTATCCCGGTCTCTTTCTCTGCTCCTCCTATCGTGCCTTCTATCAGGGGTCTCGGGCCTATCATGTTCGCTAGTTACTTTGTGCTCACTATTATCATCACCTGCTTCTACAATTTAAAAACCAAAGTTGTTGGTTAGACATTCTAAAACAGGGGATGATAAGAAAGGTATTCCTCCAAGAATAATGTGCCCAGAAATACAAAAAATAATAAACTATTATACCAATAAGTAGAAAACGACAATGGATGACAAATATAGCAAAAGGAAAGTTCTGTCTACTTTCCCAACTCACCATTATTCACTGCATCTGCATCAGAGTCTCCATCTCTTGCTTTTGCAAGTTGTTCCAAAGCTGAGTTAGCAGGGCCATCAGGAGCTGCCTGTGCAGGAGGTGGAGGTAAAGGCCTTGTCTTCAGTCTCTCCTCTATCATGTTTGTGATCTTCTCCAAGGCCTCTCTATCAGCTTCCCTGTCTTCATTAGTAATCATACTGAGACTTGTCACATGATTTTCCTTGTTCCCTGACTTACTGTCCTCTTTCTTTGAGTCATCAGGCTTTCCATCCTCTTTTGCATTCAAAGGTTGGGCACTCTCATCATCTTTCTCAGATCCGACAGCTTGAGTATCCTTTTGCAAGTTCTCATTTTTCTTCTTAACATACTTCTCCAGGTATTCTTTTGTAGCGTCATTAGGATTGACCTGTTAGTCACATGTAACAAGAGCATGACTCAATTAAACCAAGGATAACCAATGCCAAACAACCTTGCAAGATCAAGGTGATTTGATAGATTCTTTGATGGGAGACGGATGTTCTATACATCCAACTCCAAGGATAAGTTCCCATTGCACTATTATTAACTGAACAGCTAATTCAAGAACGTACAAAACTAATCCCAATACAAACTTCTTGAAAAAGGGAAAGATGAGTGAGTCAGCACAAAAACAAAAAAACATTTTTCAATGAAAATATTGTCGCAGTCCTGATTAAACTTGTGTTCAAAGTCGATGAAGAAGCATTTATAAAAATGATATCATTCAAAGCATAATATCCCTGCTTAATAAGCTCAACTCGCCTTTTTTTTTTTTTTGGGTGCATAACTCAAACCCTAATTTTAAGTACAGTTATTGAAACACTAGTCCCGTGCACCCGAAGAATTCCCCAAAATGGAAGGAAAATGCTAAATTAAAAACATTTAAGGAAAAAAAGACATTCATTCCTGTAACTCATTCAAAAATTTGACTAGGTTTGTAGGTTACAGGGATTGACAGGGCAGACACAGCGATAAGAAACGAGTGTAGCTATTTTGCACCCCGATTTCACAGATACTGCCATGTTTAATTATTTGGCATTCTGCGTGCCATATGGTATATGTTGAGACAATTTAGCCTAATCTGACATTTGGCATCCACAACAAACTGGAGTCATTTTCAGCTAAAAGGAGCTCAAATAAGAAGCTGGATTTTTTCTTTTTCTTTTTTTTTGGGGGGGGGGGGGATGGGTTTGCCCTCCTTTATATGTCCAGATCACCGCACTGCTTTAGCATTCAATTTAAAAATTTTAATGTTTTAAATAATTCTCCACCAATACATGCTCCCCCCCCCCCCAACACACACACATCTCAAAATAGGATGAATGGCCTACACAATATTAGCACTAGCCAATGCTCCTCATACCAACAACTTATGTTACACAGCATGATTTAAAAATAAGCAAAACAAAAAGAAAGGAAGAACCCCTGCTGAATTTCTCTTATCATGTCAAAAGGATTTCAATCCTTAATTTCAATTTCAAATAACATCAAGTCAAAACAAAGAAGGCAGCAAACAATTTATAACATCTCAAGAACTTTTTCTCCTTTTTTTTTTGACCCCTTCTTCTGTTTCTTCCATACCAGCATTTGAACTTAGGACCCCAACTTTACACCTTGAAAGGCTCACCAATGAGGCCAAATATGCTAGCAACATCTCAAGAACTTAATTATCAGGTAATTCAACTGCCTAAACTAAAGACACTAAAACCTAGGATGTAACATGAACAATTAAATTCATACTTTTTACATCTAGACAGTTGAGTGGAGGCAACTCTACTACACGAATTTCTAGAAAAAGTAATTGAAGATACCGTTAATTCTTGCCCATCAATATTCAATTTATTAAGCAGACGCAATGCACGGAGAACACCTTCAGCAGACTCAAACTCCCAAAATCCAAAGCTTAAAGGAGTTCCATTCGTTGGATTTTGAGGACGTTTCCAACTCTTGATAGGTCCACATAACTGCAACAAAAACATAATCTACACATCAAAACTCAAGTGATTTTCAGCCAGACTGTCCAGAGCATTTTAGGAAATTTGGGACGAGAATTACAGAGGTCAGGGTAAACGAACTTGCTCTGGAACAGGAAAAAAAAATGCTGACGTTTACCTGAAGTAGTGAAAGCATAAATTCATTTTCCACTGTTGATGCAATCTTTCCAATATAAACAGTAGTTTGAGGTTTATCTGCAGGTGTAATACTAGGAGCAACTACTGGTCTAACCACAGGGGGAATGACAGGGCGAACAGGAGGGATCCCGGCAACAGGAGGGCGTGATACAGCTGGAAGCACATTAACAGATCCAGGTGGGCGCGGAGGAAATGAAGGACGAACCATAGTTCCATAAGGAGGTGGATACCGAGGCATTCCTGCACAAATTCAAACAGACATCTATGCAGATATGTCAGAGCATGGTCATCGATGGAGATGTACCAAGAACTATTATGAATGGCAATAAAAACGTGTCAAAAGAATTGCGACAATAACAAATGAATGTTGTTACCACACATCAAAAGCATAATATAGATGGCAGCACATCCAAAAAACACCTTCTGATGTGACACCTGAAGCAGAAATTAAGAAGTACCAACTAGTTTGAAATTCAGTTATGTAAAAAGTGCTTACCTTTGTCTGATTACTTGCAGCCCCTTCAAACTATCCCATCCACCAATAGCAAGTAACATGAGACTTCCAACATCTCATGTATGCAGAATTAATACGATGAAATTCTAGGTGAATTAATTATTCTCTTTATACATATCAATTGTCAGCAACCTATGATGCAACAAGAAAAGAAAGAAAAGAAACCGCAATAGAGAAAAAGAGAATTGAAAAGATTGCAATACCTTGGGAAACAAGGCCAACGTGCATTCAGTTGCAAATACGGTCGGCTTCTGGAATTCATAAAATCATTGAAGCAAAAATACTCTTATAACTAGCATAAAGTAGCCCATTATGAGCATGACACAACCACATATGGTTTAGCATGGCAAGATAACATAACTTTTCCACTGTTAATATCTCTGAGTAAACTTTGTTCCCAACTTTAGTAAAAGACAGGCAAGAAGCCAAGCAAATACGTGCATACCAAGAAAGAGTTGTACAGGGAGATCTTTAAGCAATATGAAGCCTTCCAATCTTTCTCAATGTATTCAATCAAGACACTGTAGGAGAAAACATCCTGTCATCGATATCCCTTATCTAACCAACATGAAGTTTCTAAATCTCCGAATTCAACTAAAACAAACTCTTCCCCACTACATAACACACCTAGAAGTTATTATAACGAGAAGCATTTTAACAAGGCGTTCATTTCTTTTGTTTAGCTAATACACAACAAACTTAATAAGCAGCAAGAGAGTAACGCAGTCCAGTCAGTCAAGTACACTTGGTCTCTGCTACATGATGATATGAATAATAGATGAGATTGGGTAGTTAGTTGGATTTTTTGGCCTAGCCACTTTCACTAAACACACCAACGCTCCGAGGGAGGCGAAAACACGTATGTCAGTTAATGGAGACACTTTTCGTCTAAATCTCTGTTCTTTCATCTCTCGTTCTAATTTTTCATAACACTATAATAAGGGTCCAAGAAACGAGGGGGGCGTAAAATGCAAAATTTCTAATGTCGAAACCAGTCTGAATACGTAAACACAGCTGAAAGCAAAAGAAAACAAACGTTATCTACGGACAACGAATATAACGTAACCCACCCGGTGGAGGCATGGTCCCTTGCGGAGCTCCTGGAATCGCTGTATAACCATTCGGCATCGGTGCAAATGGTCTAAAGGCCGGATTAGCAGGCTGGCCGGGCGGAATCTGATAAGGAACCATCATTGGCTGCATCTGCGATGGCACTGGAACCGCTCCGGCACCACTAGCCACACCAGGAGTCATTGGGGAGGCAGAGCTTACACCCGGCGGCTGAACAGCTGGATTTTGATAGTTGATGGGGTTAGGTATGGGAGAAAACTGTGGAGTCTGCGGAGCTACTGGCCTGAAGGATGGGACGACCGGAGGGGCAACGGCTCCGCCTGAAACTTGAGGTGCCGCCCCGGCCGCCGCATATGAAATTGAAGGAGGTGGGGGAGGTGGCGTGGGCACTACTGATGGGTTCGAGTTAGGGTTTACTGCCCCGACAGGCGCAGAGGATGATGGTGGCGGTTGTATTGCCGGGGGTGCGGAGGGATAACCCGGATCGGGTTGGCTCTGATGAGAATTGGGAGCACCCGAGTCAGCTTTCTGCGGGTTGGCTTCTGAAATGGCAGGAGAAGAGGCGGAATCCGCCATGGAAGAAGTCGGCGAAAGGAAATGGAAATCAGTGAAATTAAGGGTTGTCTTCTTCCAAGTGGTTTTTGATTGACGATTGTGTGGCAAGTTACTCGGAGCCTTTTATGCCCTAGAGGTTCTGTTTCGGTGCTTTGTAAGAAGAGCGGAGCCTGGAAGAGTACGTGGGTGATGGGGGCCGGAATCTCCTGCTTCGCTATATCTTCTTCAAACCCTGCAAAATTGGACACGCTCGTCGCAAATTATCCCTGTTAGGGTAAAAAATGAGTAACCGCTTGTTTGGTTGGCGCGTTGCTTTTGTATCTCAAAAGTTTAATATAATTTCTCATGCCTAAAATTTGTGTCCATTTTAATTTTAATTGCTTAAATTTTAAATATATAAATTTAGTTCCTAAAATTTAATCTGTTTTAAAATATTAATCCTTAAATGTGCAATAATATTAAAATATGTTGAAGTGTCATAAATGGCATTAAAAATAATGATTTAGACAATAGGGAAAAAAACAGAGAAAGAGAATAAGTCTTCTAAATGCAATACAATAAACTGCTCCTGAAATGAACAACAAGAAACAGGGGCTAAACAGCCGCATTTTGATGACTTGTTCTTTTTTTGCCTATTTTATTATCTATATAAGATTTGGTTAGGTGTTATTTGGTGAATCTATAGCACCAGTTTAATGTTATTTATGGCATTTTATTATATTTTAACATTGTTGCACCTTTAAAACCATAGATTTAAAATTTGAAAGACTAAAATCAAAATATATCCAAATTTCAGTCCAAAAAATTATATTAACCTTTAAAAAAATTATATAATCAATTATTAATATTAATTATCAGTTAACATTAAAATATAATAAAAAGTGTTGAACTGAATAAGAATAGAGTTGATTTGTTAGTTTGCCTTTTGCAATTCCTTTTTTTCCAATAACAAAATGACACGTAAAAATCTCCTGTAAGAAGGAAAACACATGTTCAAATCCCAAAAAACTCAATTATTGAAAGGGTTTTAACCTCAACTCTCCTAACTTAACAGAAATTAGTCTCAAACCTAGCATGATTTGAGTATACCCTGCGTTATATAAAAAAAATTATATGTAAAAATAGTGTGACATAATTTTTTTGGTGACATAAAATGATCTTTGATGTTCATATTGTGAATAAATATGAGGGTAACCTTTACAAATTGTACATTCAAAATGAGCAAACTATAATTTGAAATGCTAATCATGGATTCAAGGCGAGGAAATAAAAGGAACGTGTGACAGACACAAGTCATCAAGTCATCATTCTGGCTGTAAAAACTTCCACCATACCAAACTAGATTTATCTAAACAACTTCATCGCGATCAATATATACGTCTACCTATCTATCTATTTATTATATGAAAGTAGAGTACAAAGTAGGGTTTGACGAGAGACTGCCAAGTGGTCTCACCAAGATGCAGATAAATAGGTCTTATTTTTCTATTTTTGTAAAAACCGAAATTTTATAAACACCTCATCTATCTATGCATTCATCACCTTATCATGATAAAATTTGGTAGTTATTTCTCATAATGAATCTAGCACTTATCTCACATTAGTTTTAAAAAAAATTTTAAACTTGAAGTTAACGAGAGTTATTTATTTCAAAGATATTTATTGTTTATTCCCATTTGAATTACATGAAATAATTTTCTTGATTCCGAAAATCATAGCATGTATAACAGCCATGATATATTTTTAAATTTTGAAATTTACATTAGTCTTGCAGCGTCAATAAATATTTTAAATTTTAAATTAAATAACATAAGCTATATATATAACTTCCTAATCTTGTTAACCAATTATTTTTTTATTTATATAGTTTCAACGATTTAAAAAGACATTTAATTTCTCTCTGATACCATCCTATTTTTATTTATTGGTTGCTTCTTTAATAATTTCAAATAGAGAAATAAATGTGAGCATTTTTTTTATAGATGGATTTTAACTTGACTAAATTTTCACAACAGGCCACTCTACCAAATAATGAGTTTTTCTTTTTATTTGGTGAAGAAATAATGGGTTTTTATTTAAACAACGGGTATAACATGAAATAATAAAATGTTAAAATAAAGCTATATATATTACATGCTTTGAAATCTAATGGATATTCAATTCTTGAAATTATGTTGAAATTATAATTTATAACAGAATGTTATCTCAAACTATCTATTTTGTGGTGATTCAACTTTTCATATGATATAAAAGATCATGAATTCATACCCGTGCATTGCAGGGGTACCAAACTAGTTGGAGCTTAAGGTAGGGTTGAAACTCAAGAATACGCTGCCCATTACCTCACCCCCCCACTTGTAACTTCACATTGCCAATCTTGAAGACAATAATTAGCAACTTATCCCCATTGCAACTATAAAGCCATCGCTTCATTGCTATCTTCAAGTAATTATAATTAGCCTTTTATGAACAGTAACATCAACCTAAGTATGTGTAGCTAGATAAGGTTTCCCTGAGCTAACACCTTTAATTTCTCTAATTAATATTCGTTTGACTTTTATTTTAGTCTTAAATATAAGATTCCAATCCATTTTGACTCTTATATTTATACATTTTTTACCAATATAGTTCTTATAGTAATGGTAGTTCTAGCCAATATATTTAATTAACATGGATATTTTGGGAAAGATAATACTGTTTATTACAAATAACTAATTTAACTAATTTTTTTAATCTACTTAAATTAGTCAACTAGCTGTTATATTAAGAACATGAGGTAGTATTTATCATAACTTTTTTTCGTTTGTAAGCTACAAGACCTTTTGATTTCATATTCTTTCATATTGGGGATATGGGATTGGATGCATTTGATGGGTTTGAATAAGGGCTGATGCAATTGAAAGCCAGAAATATGTTGGTAATTTTGATGCAGCAGTGGGGTTGAGTAAGATTGAGAAGAAGGAAGAGGAAGTGGAAGAAGAAGTCAAGGATATAGCTTCCACAGAGGAAGAAGTGTGAATTTTTATGATAAGAAAGTAGGAGTGGGAGAGAAGGGAAGGGAGGAGTAAGAGAAGGAGCAATTGAAATGATAAGGAGAAAGCAGAGAAAGAGAGGCAAGCCTCTAGCAATGAGCAAGAGAGAGGGGAAGTAATATGATGACATAGCATGCAGGGAGTGCCACATGCACACATCAGTCAAATTTAACAGTCAAAATTAATAGTTCAAACAATAAAGACAACATTACTACGGGCCCGTTTGGCATCACGTTTGGGGGCCCAAACGTGCGTTTCCATCGGGCTTCTGATGTGGCTGCGTTTTTGAGTTGTTTGGATTCACAGTGGGCCAATCTGACTTCTAGAGGCTCAGATGGACTTATGGGAGAAGTTGATTTGTGGAGCTTTTTTTTGGAGGCCGGTGCGTTTGAGAAACCGTTGGTAGCATGTTAAATATTTTTACCTACCTACCCTCTGCATGTTTATTAGCTAAAAGAAAATACCCACACACGCACTCGGCACTCTGATTTTCAAACCCGATATGAAGCTGAAAAAGGGAGCTCGCTCACGACGTCGTCTTCTGCCATATCCCCGCCGTGCACCCGCCGTCTCCCGCCGTGCACCCGCCGTCTCATCAGTTCCGGTTCTTGTGTGGGAGTGGGTCGTTCAGTCGTTCGGTCGTTCGGTCAGTTCTTCCAGTTCGTTCGGTCGTTCTTCCTCTTCCTCTGCCCGGTTGAAGCCAGCGTCGCCGTCCATTGTTGCCGCCGTCTCCTGCCGTGTCATCTCCGGTTCTTGTGTGGGAGTGGGTGGCTTGTGGCCGTTCGTTCAGATCCTCCATAGATCGTTCGGTTGTCGCTCTTCTCCCTCTGTTCGGTTGCATTCCAGGGTCGCCGTCCGTTGTCACCGCCGTCTCCCGCCGTGTCTCCGCCGTGTTCCACCGTCTCCTCTGTTTTGGTTCGTTTGGACTGTGGCCGTTCGTTCAGCTCCTCCAAACACTGCTAGGTTGTTCGTTTGATCGTTTCTTCCTCTGTTCGGTTGCAGGGCAGTCCGTCCGTTTTCACCGCCGCCGACCGTGTTTGCTCCTAATCCACAAGTCTCGTTCGTTCAGCTGGTAAGAGATACATGTTTTTGGTCCTAGATTTGCTGGTCTTTGATTCATGTTGTTGGTTGCCATTGGTAGATAATTCGGACCCATAGCCTTATTGATTTTAGAAGTGTTGATCTGATGTTCTTGCTCTTGATCTGATGCTCTTTCAATTAATGTGGCCTGGCTGTCGAATGGTAGTAGTGTAGTAGGAAAAACTGATGGTAGTATGAGCTGGTAGTATCGTAGGAGGCAGAACCGCTAGTCTTTGATTCTTCTGATGATGATTTGTAGTTATGAGTACCCCTTTCCTGTTAATTATTTGTGACAAACTCCGAAAAGTTGGCGTTTTTTTAGTTTGAAAATGTGAAGATCAGTGTTTCAATTAATGTGGCACTTATTGTTGATGAGTATGTTTTACAAACCTAAATATATATGATTCTGAGGTTATAATTCATAAATATTATATATATTAGATATTTCCTCTCATATTTATTTACAAGAGAAACATAAAAAGAATTTTGAAACATAAATATCTGATATTTTTTAGGTGTCTGCCTCTTGGGAAGTTGTTTGTAAAGTGCCTCTAATTTAAGATTGTTGAATTTGTATAATATTTCTGCATTGTTGGAAGAAAAGTGCCACTGTAACTCCCTTTTGCATTCTTGATTGACATTTTTCAATAGAATTATGAACAAAGATAAAGGTAAGGCAACATGGGATACAAGCACCACAGAGGTGTTACTTAAAGAATGCATGGAGCAAATCTACCGGAAAAATCGTCAAGGAACATCATTTTCAAAGACTGGGTGGAACAACATTCATTCTGCATTCAATGCAAAAACAGGAAAATCATGAGAGGAAGCAATTGAAAAATAGGCTTGATAGCTTGAGGAAGGATTGGAGGACATGGGTTGATTTGAACAAAGAAACTGGTGTAGGTTGGGACCCTATAAACAATACAGTGGTGGCAACAAATGAGTGGTGGGAGAAGAAAAAACTGGTATATAATTGTTGATCTTGAGTTATGAACTGTGTTATTACTTGTTATAGGTTTTTTATTTTTGTTGATTGTAATCTTGCAGGAGAATCCCCAGTATGAAAAGTTTAGGTACCAGGGGTTAAAGTTTGCTCATGAATTAAACACGATATTCAAGGGTGTGATAGCATCTGGAGAGGATATGTTGGCACACGTCTTTAACCCAACCTCAGACACAAGAGGATGATGAAGAGAATGTGTATAGAGTTGATACAGATCTCCTTGAAGATCGGGGGATAGCGAAGAAGATCTTGGAGGTGCTAGTATAGGAGTTACGGATGAGATGGCAGGCGTAAACTTAACAGCAAATACTGCACCTAGTGGTTCAGGAAGCCATG
Organism: Neltuma alba; assembly: GCF_004799145.2. Classification (NCBI taxonomy): domain Eukaryota; kingdom Viridiplantae; phylum Streptophyta; class Magnoliopsida; order Fabales; family Fabaceae; genus Neltuma; species Neltuma alba. The sequence continues at coordinate 766 of NW_021633355.1, read as the reverse complement.
GAAGAGGAAGAGAGGTGAAGGGTCTAGCAGGCAAACAAAGCAAAACTTCCAGCCTCAAGACCAATAGCGGATTCAGTAGTGAAAAGCTACTGCATCTAAGGATAGAGCTGCAACTCTTAGAAATAAAAGAGGTATCAATTTCTGAGGTTACGGCCGAAGTGCTCTGCCTTGAGGAAATTACAAGTGACTCTGATTTCCGGAACCGTGCTTAAGACTTCTGTTGCACAAGAGTGTTGGGAAATGGTTGTTTCACTAAAAGGATAGCCAAATACTTGGTTGCATGGCTACAGGATATGGCATACAATCCACCATCATGGCTGAAACCCCCGCCTACTTGAACTATATTTTAGGACGCATGTTATGATTTTATTTGTCTAACTCGGACCAGAGTTTGTTATTATATGTTTTTCAGTTAATGTTTGTGGAACTATGAAATTATGTACTTGTTAACTGACTATGAATGTTTTGAATGTTTTTAAGTTACATGTGTTATTTATAATGGTAATTGCAGCTTATGATGTTTTTTTGGACTAATTTTTATGTCTTTGCATGTTTAAAACACAGAAAGAATATTTATTTGCACATACCTAAAATTTTTATTTGTCGTTTAAAAAATTCTTACTTACAGTTGAATTTAACCACACTCACAGGTGACATTATCTATGGCAAATTGGAACATCAATTTACGTTTGACTGGATGGAGGAAGATGAATAGTCTGAAGAGGAGTCGGAGGAAGATGAACAGTCTCAATTGATTTCCCTTTTA